>NC_079449.1:7849698-7887198 GCF_903798145.1 Danio aesculapii | reverse complement strand
TTTATGTTCATTTTAATTTTATATTTTTAATATTTATGTTATTTTCACAGACCTTCTTTTAATATAAACTATTATTCAATTAACCCAAACTTTATCCCTTAAAAAAAATAACTTTTTGGACTTTTTGTATATATATACTAAAACTTATAATAATTCTGTATATATAATAAACCTTTTAAAAAATAATAATAATAAAAAGTAACCCCAAACTTAAAATAAATCCTAAAAACATGGCATTTTGAATATTTTTATATATATTTAAATCATTTTTTTTCAGAAAATGTAGAGTTTTCAGTTAAAGACAGGTTTAGTTAATTTCTTCTAGTTTTTCTTTAAACTTCCCTTTCAAATGATACACCAAAGATTATATCATTAATTAATCATTTAATTATCAATAATCAATAATTGTTTGTGTGTGTATAAATGCGACGACACAATTCGCTAGGAGAAATATCAGAATCACACAAATGACAGATATCAGATGTTTCACTAACAAGCACACACATCCACAGATTATGTATTACTCAGAGCACAAGCAGATCTCGCAAACACAAGCAGATCCCACAAACACACACACACACACACACACGTTTGAAGTAGCTAAAAAACTCTTTTCAAGTGTCTCTTCAAAGCTCGACATGTTAAAGTAACGCAGGCTGATGAGCTTGTTTGAGCGTTTCTGCTTGTCTGCTTGTAAATCCAACAAACTTCTGAATCTGCAAAGTTCTCATCGCTAAACTAGTTCATATTTACACATTTCACAAAAACAGTCCTGCATTTGACCACATGTGCAGCTATATTTTTAATGGTAATCATTCGTTTCATGAGCTGCTATCAGCTAAATGGCTAAAATGAAAAGCTAAACAAAGACATCTGTTAGCATTAGCATTAGCACAAGCACACCGCTCATTTATTCAAGTCTAATCTGCACAGTTATGTGTACTTAAATGCAATTTTAGTAAAAAAATATAATAGTATTTATATTTTATTGTTATTTATTTAAAGTATTTATAGTTTAACAATAACAACACTTGTTTAAAGTTTACAAATCTGCTGCTGTAACATGTTTAACTAGTAAATATATTTAGTCAGCTAGCTAGCTTCAGCTTAATTGTTTTATATTAAATAATGATTGTTTTACATATGTTTCAGTGGAAATGCAATATCTATAATGTGATATTGTATTTATTTTAGTCCCGAAGGTTTCACTGTTACGTTGATACAAAAATATCCTCATTTGCAGATTAGATTAGCTTGAATTGCTCCAAATAGTACATTGTGTGTGTGTGTGTGTGTGTGCGTGCGTGCGTGTGTGTGTGTTGTATCGTGTATTTTTAATGTTGTTACTACCAAAAGTCCCCACAAGTATTGCAATCCCTACTGAAAAAACCAGCTTAAACCAGCCTAGGCTTGTTGGCTGGTTTTAGCTGGTTGACCAGCCTGGTTTTAGAAGGGTTTTGGCCACTTTCAGGCTGGTTTCCAGCCATTTCCAGCCTGGTCTTAGCTGGTCAGGCTGGAAAATGACCAGCTAAAACCAGCTTGACCACCTTGCCAGGCTGGAAGGCCAGCCAAAACCAGCTATGTACAGCTTAAACCTGGCTAGTCAAGCTGGTTTTAGCTGGTCAGCTAAGACCAGGCTGGAAATGGCTGGAAACCAGCCTAAAAGTGGCCAAAACCCCTCTAAAACCAGGTTGGCCAACCAGCTAAAACCAGCCAACCAGCCTAGGCTGGTTTAAGCTGGATTTTTCAGAAGGGATACCAGTACATTTCTTTGGTCCCCAAGTGTCTGCTCAATATTAGATTACAAACTCACTTTAGTTGGTCCACATTTAAATGACATTTGAGTCTTAACTTCATCAGTTGATCAAACACACGCACACAGATGAAGATCAAACACAGGCTCTTTAATAAGCTGAAATAGACTGCACACACACACACACTAGCTTTCTCTCTTTCTTTCCTGTCGTTAATTGCTCCAAATATTTGAATGGCAAACATAATTTCCCTAATATACTAGTTACTGCAGTTACTGTTATTCTGAATATTACTTATATAACATTCACATTTGGTTTGTTCTGCTTTAATCTTAAATACGAAGCAATCAAGTTTAATTGTATCCTCAATGCGCAGTGCAATTAGGATTATTATTTTATACACAATAGCTTTGCATGACCACATGACAAACACAATGTATAAAGTTTTTTCATGAAAGAAACGACAACAAGACAAATAAATACAGAATAGTTACAGAGCAGAACTCCAAAAAAGTTTCACTAATTGTACTGCATTTATTGTATATTTATTTGTGTTCACACCAATGGTGGTATTACATTTGTAGTAGAAGAAATCTGCAGTAACTATCATATTTTGCTGGAGTATCACATGCACCAGAATATCGACTAATACACGAATATTCAATTCAATTCACCTTTATTTGTATAGCGCTTTTACAATGTAGATTGTGTCAAAGCAGCTTCACATAAAAGATCAAATATATGCACATTTTATTATATATGAAGGATAAACAGTAGATGATTTTCACTGAGACACTAAAAAAGGTTTGAAAATCCTTAAATCGCACTGCATTTACATAAGAAAGAAACTAAATGAGGCAAGTCTTGACTTCTGAAAAAAGAAATGTATTACAATTAAGTGAGTTTAGGTTTAAAACATGAACAAAATGTGCCAAATCTTTCAATATATATCAATATATATCAATATATATATATATATATATATATATATATATATATATATATATATATATATATATATATATATATATATATATATATATATATATAAACTTTAATAAAAAAATGTTTTTTCTGATCCCAGTGGCAGATATTTCTGCATGTTTTCAGCTTAATTGTGAAACAATTAATTGCTTAATTTAATTAAATATGCTTAAAACAAGGGAAACTGCCAATAAGTCTTCCAATAAGGTCAAAAAAATCTGTCTTTTTGAATTGTTTATTTTTCTGACCCTCAGGATATATCGACATATTTATATTTAGCTTAAACTAGATTTAGATTGATTTATTCAGAAAATTACACTGCTTAAAAATTTTGCTTTTCAGATAAATGTGTATGTTATCACCATAAAGCTTATGCTTAAAACAAGAACATATTGCCAACATTTCTGACCCCAGAGGTATACACATACATTTTAAGCAAAAAAAAACACTTAATTGTGAGGCATTTTTCAGAAAACAAGACTTCAATGAAGATTAATCAATCTTGACTTATTGATTGATGTATTTTATTATTATTATTATTATTATCATTATTATTATTATTATTATTATTATTAGTATTATAAAGGTTTTAGGTATTGAAATAGTAGGAAACAGCCCTAAAAAAATCTCAATTTTTGCCATCATAAACCAATGCAAACTCACAGCAGTTTGTAACTTTTTGGTTTACTGTCTAATTCATATAAATTTTAACGATCTTATTCATACATTTAGTACATGCCTTCTTTTAAAAACCTTATGTTTTCATTAATTAAATTGCATGAATTTGTATAAATTAGCGACTTTTTTGACAAAATAGTTCAAATGGGATGAATTGGGATGAATAAACACACATTTACATGCAGTGTAAATGCATATGAGTATGGTTTTCTGACAAACACACATACACATTTTTAAAGGTGTTAGGTATTCAAGCTATAGAAAACAGCACTAAAAACTTCACTTTTTGCCATCATAATTCAATGCCATCTCAAAATTCCGTTGAACGGCGCTGCGAACAGGGGCAAGATTAAACAAGATAATTAGACATTAAAAAAAGCGAGCGATGGGTCCATGTTTTAAATATCTGTCCAGAGAGGTCATGTTTTGATCTTCGATTGGTCTCACGCAATCATGTGATGGCATTTCGCAGGTCAGAGTTCACCAAGCTTGAACTTTCCAATGCAGCGAACTGCAAAACTTGTCATGCGAGCTTGCGTTTCCGGTCTGATGCATTTGCATGCGTATGAATAGAAGTCTCTGGGGAGAAAAGTGCAGTGTGACCGCAGCATTACTGGCCTTTTTGATTTCCATGTGAGATCGGGCTGGATAAACTCTACATGCAATATAAATCCGTTTGAGTATAGTTTTTTATGTTGTGTTCACACTAGACGTGGATGAAACATCAATCGCAAATGATTTACATGTTAAGTCAATGCAAAGATCAAATCGAATTGGAAAATCTGAACTTCAGCAGACATTTGCGCCGCATTAACCAATCATGAGCCTGCTCTTGTAGGGCAGTGATTATGATGTAGTGCCTGTTGTTGAAGGGGAAATCCTCTTTACTGGACAACAGCTAATCAAACTGGGCTTGGCTCAGTCTGATGCACCGCTAAAAGCTTCCATCATCCAGGTATAGTTTCTGGAGGAGTTGATGAACTCACAGAGCTGGGTGCACCTCTTGATCTAGTGGACTCAGACACGGCGCCAAGCGAATATACCCTGTTTTTCAGCCTTCCTAAAGCACATAAACACAGCTACTCTCTCAGTAAAATCCATGTTAGCCATTTAGCAAGTCACCGGGCAGACAGAAACCCTGTCTATGATGGAATCTGCATCTATTGTGAATTGAATTTGACACATGAATCAAGCGAATTTAACATGCAAATGAAGCAAATAAACTCAAAATGTTCACACGTCTATTTGCATGCGAATAGAGTGATTTATTCGTTTCGCGTCTGGTGTGAACACAGCATTACGCACACACACACAAAGACAGGTTTTAGTTATTCAAACAATAGAAAACAGCACTAAAAACCTCACTCATTGCCTTCATAAACCAGTTTGTAACTTTTTAATCGTGTCTAATTCATATTAATTTGTGCAATCACGACACACCAGCCTGATCTCACGAGAAAACGTACGTATTTTACGTTTTGACAGTTTAGTGGCTAATTCGTACAAATTCGTACGAGTTCAGTCGTATGAAATTGTACGATTTTAAAAAGGAGGCGGGGCACCTTACCCCACCCCTAAACCCAACCGTCATTGGCGGATGAGCAAATCGTACTAAATTGTACAAATTAGATCTTACGAATTCGTACGAATTAGCCACTAAATCAAAAAGTTACGAATTGCCGTGAGATTGTGTTGGACACACACATACAAATATTTTTGAAAGGTATTCAAACTATAGAAAACAGCACTAAAAAACACTTACTGCCATCCTAAACCAATAGAATCTCATGACACTTGGTAACTTTTTTGATTTAGTGGCTGATTCATATTCATTTGTATGATCTCATTCGTACATTTTAGTATGGTTGCTTTGTTGACGCGTCTCCTTTTAAAAATCGTATCAATACAAATGAATAAAATAGTATGATTTCCTCATCAATTGGGATAAATAAACAGATTAACATGCAGTGTAAAAGCATTTGATTATGGTGTTTACTCAAACACACACACACACACATACACTCACTCACACACACACACACACAAACACACTTGAGGGTGTAAGATGGGTTTGTTGCTGACCCACAAATCTCTCTCTCCCTCTCTCTCTCTGTCTGTCTGCTGTTTTCCGCCTGCCAGTGTCCGTTATGGATCAAGGTCAAAACTTCAACAGAGGTGATTCACGTTCTCTCTTTCCTCCTGCTTTGTTCAGCTAAATCTCCCAGAGTTCTTGCCCTCCTTCCTCTCCACACTTTGTTCTATCTATTCCCCTCTCTCTCTCTCACTCGCTCTCCCTTTCCGTATTGCTGACAAACGAAGCTATTGCATTCTGGGAAATGTCACATCATCCAGTGGCGAGAAGCTCTCCCGACACACACACACACACATCAGTACCTGCAGTCCTCCGTCACCTCTTTCCTCTCTCTTTCGTCTGTCTCTTCCCCCGCATTGCTGACTTTGTGCTTTCCTTTGGTTTGATATTGATGTTTTCTGATAGCGAGGATTAGGCCATGTACAGTGCGTCTGTATGTGTGTGCGCGTATGTGTGTTGTGTGTGTGTCCCTGCGCTTCTGTGTTTCATGCATTGCTGCATGCGGTCCTCGCGCTCATTTGTTTTTGGTTTGCTTTTTTGGTGAATGCGTTTGGCTTGTCGACTGACCTCTGACCTTTGACTTCTTCGAATCGGCTTTCAGGCATGTTCACTCATTCCAGAGAGATCCTGCATGTGGAGATGCTCAGTATAATGTTCCTGTCTCGAGTCCTACTGAAATTGAATTGGAAATGGCAACGCAGACTCATTAGGAGAAAAAAAAACGTGCCTGTGGGAACATTTCTGTAAAATGATGTGCAGTTGCTTCTTGCAGGTTTCAGTCAGATGTCTTGTAAGTGTGCAAAAACTGTTTAAAGTGATAGCTGGCCAAAAAATGGTTAATTAGTTAAATGGTTAATGGTTAAAAAATGATAATTTCATCTCCCTCAGGTAATTCAAGATGTAAGTGGCCTTTTTATTCTTCAGTGGAGACTTTTTAGGTGAAACTGTGGTCCTTGCTGATTCCTAAAATGCAAGTGTTACAACCGGCTTAAAGTTGCAACATTAGAGAGACGATACAGACCAGATAAATTGAAAAGAGAAATTATTTATTAACAAAAAGTAATATTAACAAAGGTATTTAAAGCAATCAAAGTCAGTATAAATGGAAGTCAGTAGTGAAAATCATGTGTATGGTAGAGAACTGAGCTCATGATCAAAACAAACTAAAATAAAGAAATTGCTTGAAAAATCCTTATTTTAATAAAGGCACCTCCATTAAGAATTTGTGAAAACAAAAGTTTTTATAATAAATTTTTTAAAGCCCCTTTTGTCATTGCATCTGGAAACTGCATTGAGTTTATCCTCATCGAGATGATTTTCTAGAGTCGCATACTTGTCTTATAGAGACTGGCACGTTTTCCAATGAGCCTGCAGTTGAAGACTAAATCATTAGCCCCCTGTGAATTTTTATTTTAATTATTCATTTATTTCCCAAGTGCTTTTTAGTTAAGAGGTTATTTTTCAATAATTTAATCATATAATTAATAACATAATTTATTCATATAATTATTTTTAATAACTAATTTATTTTATCCTTGCCATGATGACAGTACATGATATTTTACTAGATATTTTGCAAGATCGTATTCAGCTTAAGCTACGGTCACACTTGACTTTTCTTCCCATAGACTTCCATTCATACGCACGCGAATGCGTCAGACCGGAAACGCAAGATCATGCGTCGAGTTTCGCAGGTTGCTGCAGTGCAAAGTTCAAGCTTGGTGAACTCTGACCTGCGAAATCGCATCGCTTGACTGCGTGAGACCAATCGAGGATCAAAACAGGACCTCTTTGTACAAAAATGTAAAACATGGAGCAATCGCTCGCTTTTTTCAATCTAATAAGCTTGTTTAATCCCGCCCATTTTCGCAGACCCATACGACAGAATTTCACTCACACAAAGCCCAGTGTGACCGTAGCTTTAAAGTGACATTTAAAGACTTAACTAGGTTAATTAGGTTAACTAGGCATGCCATTGGACAACAGTGGTTTGTTCTGTTGCCAATAGAATAAAACTCATTTCTTAAGGGTATTAATAGTATTTATTTTAGCAGTTTTCTGCCAAACTAAAATAAACAAGACTTTCTCCAGAAGAAAAATATAATAGTGAACATTTTCTTGCTTTTAATCATCAAATGGGAAATATTTGAAAAGAAATTCACTAAAGGGCTAATCATTTTTCAAGTCTTCAACGATATGTTGCCCCCCCAAAAGAGGGGAAAAGAAATGAATGTGAAAACTGCACCATTTGGGACAGGACCAACGTCTAACCTGTTAACACCCCTCAGAACAGAGCATGCAGCCCAGCACCATCACGTACCTTCCAGAAGACTCCGTTAGTTTTTAATCCATTCGATGTTTTCTAATGTCCTGCTTTCTGTTTCTGCAGCATACCATTGGGACACTTCTGATTGGCTGCCCAGCACACGCCTACCTGACATCGAGGAAGTTCCCACCTACGAAACGCCTGAAGTGGGCGTGGCCTTAGAATCAGACTATTATCTAGGCGGATTTGACATTGACAGTGACTACCCGCCTCCTCAGGAGGAGGAGTTCATGTCCCAGGACCAGCTTCCCCCACCCCTTCCCACTGAGGAATTCGACACCTCGCCTGCCAATCAACCCGTCTCCAGGGAGAGCACTCTGAGTGGTGACCGAAAGCCCCGGCCACATTTTCACCCCAGCCAATACTTGCCCCCACATCAGCTGCCGCTTGGCTCCACGGGGGAGGAGTTTAGCACTTTCACCGGCAGGGAGGAGCGCCTGTCCGTCAACGCTTCCTCCGCCTCCTCTGTTTCCTCCGCCCCCTGCGGGTTCGAAGACTCTGAGACTGGAGGAAGTCTGGACAGTTTTGAAGACATGCATCCGCATACGCAGCAGACTGAGGTCTGATATGTCAACAGGACGTGTTTTCTGACATAAAAGACACAAACTCTCGCATCTGTCTGAGCTTGTATGAATACAGCAGGACGGATGTGCACTCACAGAGCTGCCCAATGCATGAGCAGCCCAAATATAAAAGCACAGGAAGTGTCCGGAAGTGATGTCATGGACGGGGGACCATACGATTAAAGCAACAAGAAGCGGAGACCAATGATCTGTAGACGTGTTTTCCGAAGATGCCTGGTGCATTTCATTGTTCCTTCCAGATCCGGATGTGTTTGGTGCTGCCCTTTTTGTGTGTTCGAAATCGGGATGTGCTCTAAAACCTAGTGAGCTGGCTATTTAGACGGTATCATGCTGCCTTCTAAGATACCTTGTTTTGTTCAGATTTTGAGTATTTTATTTTTAATTTAACAATGTAAGGTTCACTTTTATTTTCAGAATTGGACATTTTAGCAGTTAACTTGTTTCGCTGAAATCCATAGGTACCAAAAAATGGTATTATTTCAAGAACATATGGTTTCAAAAGTGAACCCTAGATAGCGGATATGTTGAGCATACCGACTGTACATATGTAATTCAGTATTTTTAAAAATGGGTAAATATAATTTTTAATTAATGTAGAACATGTGTCTCAAACTCAATTCCTGGAGGGCCGCAGCTCTGCACAGTTTTGCTCCAACCCTGATCAAACACAGCTGATCCAACTAATCAAGGTGTTCGAGACTCTTTTGAAGAGTCTTTTGGTTTTGAGTCACAGTTCTAAAGTTCAATTTCAAATAGTTTATTTTATTTTTAAGACCTGAGCTGACCTAATTCTTTCAGTAGAATGGCAATAAATGTCATGTAAAATGGCATTCAAACTCACATTATTAGCATTTAACACTGAATACAGCACATGAGGTGTACCTGAGGTGATCATAGTCAGTTTTCTGTTGTTCAGCTGTGAGAAATATAAACGGTTTCTAAAATATAAATTTTAGGTGTTGGTTAGGACAAAAACTCCTTTTAATATGGAAAATATTCCTTCTATGCTTTTATTTAGAACAGCCTTTAGGCTAGATAGTCAAGCAGGATGTTGATGTCGTCAATCTGCGCTCACATGTGTATTGAACATGGGGTGCAATACCTGGTTCAACCACTGGGTGTCAAACTTACATACTGCACCTTTAAAACTTTTAGCCAGATAGATTGATTTAAGTCGAGTTGATTAGAAAAGTTAATTTGTTAAAATAGTTAAGTTAAAATGGTTACATTTATTAAAACACTTTAACCTTAAGAACCGTAAAAAAAAAAAAATTCTTGCTGCCTTAAGTTGTTTAGTTGAATCAAATCATCTCATCTTACATCAATCAAACTGACTAAAAGTATTAAGTTAAACTTTGTATAACTTAAAAAATATAGTTGAAACCTGATTGACTAATTAAAATAAGTTAACGCAACATAAAAAAAAATATATTTGTTGCCTTTTTGTCATTATTTTTTACAGTGCAGTCTTTGCTTGTACATAACTATCAATCACCAATTGGAGGGTTTACCGCTCAGCATTTTCACTCCTAAAATGATCTTGGTATTGTAAGAAATAGCATTGCACCATCTTACATTACATTTCGCATGAATTTTATTAAGGATTTATGGCAGTTTGCTGGTCTCAAACTAGTTGGGAGAACTTCCAATCATCTTTTCTGTTGTTTGTTTATTTGTTTGTCTGTTTAAGCTAATTATTATTCCGCCGAGTCGCTTTTCTTTTCGTTCGCTCACTTATGAGGGTCCATTTGAGTTCAGATGTCGACTCAGAAGGCAGCTCATTAGGTTTTGGAACAGAACTCCTGCAGTCTGTGCACAGGTGGACATGAATATGAATCACTTTGTATAAACAGTCCAAAAAAAAAAAAAAGCACACGTTTTATGGTGTTATCTTCCCAATTTTATTGTTAATGCATTTTTATTTTTGATTTTTTTGGTGCACTAAACCGATGGACAATATGTTCATATTTACTTCGGCCAAGCCTGAAATCATTTTTCCATGTCACGCTTAAAGCCCAGGACTGGCAGCGGCGTCTTCATTTGTGTGAAGCATTAGCCAGATCCTCAATAGCACTATTTGGATGAAGCGCGTGAGTGTTTTAATGGAACGTGGGCAAATTCTCTTCTGTACGTTATGTCTGCCTCTTTTAATGATTATTCTCGATTGCATATCAGAAAGCCATATGCAGAATATCATCATAACGTTTGTATGTGTTCGCAGGCACTTACAATGCAAGAATGACACACGCCTGTAGCATGAAGTACAAAAACCTCCAGAGAAAGAAGCGCTGGGAGAGGACGAAAGCAATAACAGCAAGTCAGAAAAGAGGGAAAATGCCAAGTCCTGAAACAGAATACTGAATAAGAGATGCAGGGAAGGAAATGTAAAGAAAGTGAAAATCAATAAAATATAAATCAAAATGAGAAGGAGAGAGAAAGGCGAGAGAGAGGAGCAGATTTGGATTGGAAAGGCACACATGATTTGAGAAAGCGCTCTGTAAATCTTAATGCCGTTTTTTGTACAAGCTGTAATTTTGAGATGAATTGTTGTACAGTGTATATAAGTGAGTTGTTCAAATGCAGATTTTGTAGATATTGAACTGTAATCATGGCAGGGTTTGTTCATTCTGCGGACAGACACGCAAACCTACAGTACGCTGACATTTTTAACAGATCCGCGCACTTGCTTTTGCTTGTGTGCGTTTTTTTCGCAGCTCCGATTTTCACAGGTGGAAAAGCGCTTTTTACTTCTTCTTTTTTTTTTAAAGCATTTCTCCGTCCATGTTTTTTTTTTTTGTTGGCATTTCAGTTTATTATAGGAAATGAAATTCCTCTGCTCCTGCTGCCTTTGTGTAGGGGTTCTTTCTATTCATTGTTTTGGTTTTGAATCATTGTTCTGTTGACTGTAAAACAGTATTTAAACATGCCTGTTATAAATGTAAAAATGCTTTTCGTCACTCCTGGATTTTTGTTTAATTTGTTTTGTTGTTGTTTTTTTTTAAGTTGATGCTAAAATTAAAAAGATAAAAGTAAAAAAAAAAATTGATCAAATTGCTTTGAAGTTAGTGGGTGGATTATTTTGTTGTTAAATTATTGCTTTACACATAAAAACATTTGCTGTCGTCGTTTTCACGTAGACTTCACTAAAGTTAACAAACAATTTCAAAGAAACTAAATTACAGACACTAAATTATGCATGAAAACTTGACCTAATTTCTATACGCATCTGTTTTTTATTTAAATTTTAGAAAAATTGAAGAGAGTTTTGAAGTGAACACAGACATTAAATATTATTTGTGGAATTTACTAGTAATTTTTAAGGAAACTGCACAAAGGAACTACAAGTAACACATCCAGGGGCGTAGCGGACATTTTAAAAGTTCATATGTTCATATAATTATTAATCACCTGTTTTTAAATGGTCTGTTTCTAAAAGTGAGGGGGACGGATCCACCACGTCCCCCCCGGTTGCTACACCCCTGAACAAAACTAAAATCATTGTTTCATGTAAAATGTCCTTTTTAAACTAGATTAACTCATATAAATAATTTATCTTTTTTACATTTATTGCCAAAATAATTGGTATAAAGCTAAATAAAATTTTAAAAGCTACATAAAGTTTTATTTAGTTTTACTTGGGTCCTAGCGAATTTAAAATATTTAAAAATATTTTTACAAGTATAAATAAATAAAATTTTAAAGTAAACAAAATTGTAAAAATGACAAATATTATTTTTAAATAGTTTTATAGCGATCACTTAAAAATGGCATTAAGAAAATTGCTAGTTAATTTCACCAATAATTATAAAGAAACAATATTATAAAGAAGCGACTCATTTAATTATTTGTTTTAAAGCAGAAATAAAACTGAAAAAAAGTATTTACTTCTAAAGCTTACTTTAATTTACATCGTTTCAAGAGTTTACACTTAGATATTGCTTGATAATAATAGCAGGTTTGGCATGTTGTCCCGGGAGAGAACCCTGAGCTCGAAGATACAGTAATTGAGCCCAGGGCTCTCGTCTGGTGAGCATGTAAGGGGGTTCGAGATCAGGTAGTTCTTGAGAGCTTCTCCTGGTAAAAGGAGGAAAGGGGGAGATGGGGTGGATCAGGGTATTCTTCAAAAAATGAAGATAAGCGAGTAAGGCTATACGGGCTTTTTATAGTGAGTTTGGAATAATCTGATTGGTTTACTAATGATTACAGATGAGAGATCAGCTGTGATCAATCATATCACGTGCTCCTTTCGAAATGAAGCTGTGATCTCACTGGAGTTTGAGCTTGCTAAATTCTGTCATATGGTGCTGCGAAAGGGGGCAGGATTAAACAAGATGATTAGACATTTAAAAAGCAAGCGATTGGTCCATATTGTATAATTCACGTGAGATCCTCGATTGGTCTCACACAATCATGTGATGCAATTTTGCAGGTCATAGTTCACCAAGTTTGAAGTTTACAAAGCAGCGAATAGCGAAACTCGTCACAGGAGATTGCGTTTCAGATCTGACGCATTCGCATGCGTATGAATGGAAGTCTATGGGGAGAAAAGTCCAGTGTGACCGCAGCTTTAAGCTGCGGTCACACTGGACTTTTCTTCCCATAGACTTCCGTTCATACGCACGCGAATGCGTCAGACCGGAAACGCAAGGTCATGCGTCAAGTTTCGCATGTTGCTGCTGTGCAAAGTTCAAGCTTGGTGAACTCTGACCTGCGAAATTGCATCACTCGACTGCGTGAGACCAATCGAGGATCAAAACAGGACCTCTCTGGACAGAAATTTAAAACATGGAGCAATCGCTTGCTTTTTTTAATGTCTAATCATCTTATTTAATCCCGCCCCTTTTCGCAGCGCTGTACGACAGAATTTCACACACACAAAGCCCAGTGTGACCGTAGCTTTAGTTTGTTAAACTCCACTTCTGTCTTGACATTTCCCTTAATGTCTCATCTTATTTTCCAAATCTTTTTTTCCACCTGATTACATGTTTTATGAATTTAATAATAATGCTCAAATAAATATACTCAAATCCCCTCTCTCTATAGGAAATGCATCCTGTCACTGAAGGTAAATGTTGTTTCATGTTGTATTTACTCCCAAAAGCTTTGCAAATATCATTGGTTGATGTGTGATAACAGACTCAAAACAACGATTTTGCTGCGTGTTCAAATTACTGATTTAAAATGAGCTGAAATGACACAATTCCTGAGATTTTTTTATTTATTTCATTATTTTATGTTCAATACACTTAATCACTAATATCTAACTTAATGGATTTGGGTTGGTACAACTAGAATGAATTGTGTGGAGCGCTGTAAAAAATGAATGTCCCAACACAAATCGATTAAGTTAATTGAACATGACACTCAAGAATTGGGTTGATTCAGCTCATTTTAAATAAGTAGTTTGAACAAGCAACAAAAATAATAATTTTTTGAGTGTATTTACATTTTGATGAGAAAAACACACCAGAAAATTCTTATTTTTAAGGATTAGCTCTTACCCAATAAGTGCAGTAACTCTACTCCAGATGTTTACAATCTCTGTGTGTATAATAAGAGCTGGAGATCAATAGTAACTCATCACAGTCTAAGAGTAAGGTGTGGGATTTAATCAGGTGAGCATGTGTGTGTGTGTGGTTGAAGTGTAATCAGAGCGTCTCAGGCTCATTATCTCCTTCTCTGCTGGGCTTTTGGAGTGAACAGGGTGCTTCGATTACTTGTCCTCAATCATTTTTTGCCTTTGACTTTAAGGGTCTATTCAGCTGAACTGATGTACATGTCCTCTCAGAGAGCCGCAGAAGCGCTGCTCTTTTAAACTGCGCTTCTCCACCCGTGAAAGGCTTCTAATTAGAAAATCTCTCCAGTCAGAGCCGGACATGAGACATGCAAAAACTTCAGGATGTTTAATGACACCAGAGCTTCAGGTCTGATTCAAAAGCAGCCGCTGAGAGAAATGAAGAAAGACTGTTGAGGATTTGTGTAAACAGTTTTTGTAAAGTAAATAGACTGAAGAGAAAGTTGTGGAAATGTAAATATTGTGCTTTTAATGATCAATTTGTGAGTGAAATGTTCATTTAAATTGTTCGCTTGAATCATTCAAAGTGAATCCTTCACTTTCACTAATTGCGATAGAAAATGGCAAGTAACTGTAGCTATGTTTCCATCAGTGGTGTAGTCGGGGCCATACGCACGTTTACTCAGTATGCTTACTTTTTTCCAAGAGCTGTTTGGGTATTACCACTTCTGAGGATCAATAATTGCGTATACCCTCGGTATACTCAGTTGTTTTTCTGATTAAACGTCCCCAATTTATGTGCATTCACGTCCTCTTTAACTGTATACAGTATACGAAATGTTTGTTTTTTTTACTCGCAACGTAATTTGTTTCAATTGGTGCATTTTTTATTAAACTTGCGCTCCCCTGCACCCTGACGACCGCAGCAGCTGTAAGAAAATTTCGTGAGTTTTTCGAAGACCACAAGTCAACTGAATGGCGATGCCTCGCTGAAATGCTCAGGTAAATTTAGAAAATAGCATGGGCGTTGCTTTAGCCCTCCAATATTTCTATTCAACCACCCAAAAAGTTTAGCTCATGAACTGTACACTACTACAAGGTCGCCTCAGTCCTCTTTAATTTTCATATGAAAACTGATAGCTAACATAGCTAAACATAAATCATTAAATAGGATTAGACTATTAGCATCCCCTTTTAAATCGGACAAATTTGTTTACATCTATTTAAATGGATAGTTCTCCCAAAAAATGACATGTTTTCATCATTTACTCAACCTTTACTTGTTCCAAACCGGTTTGTCTTTTTTCCCTTCTGTTGAACACAAAAGAAGATATTTTGAAGAAAGCTGGAAACCTGTAACCATTGACAACATTGACATAGTATTTGTTTTTCCTTTCGTGGGAGCTAATAGTTTCAGGTGACTGAAGTAAAAATAAATAAATATATATATATATATATATATATATATATATATATATATATATATATATATATATATATATATAGCTAATGAATCAAAGAAACATTGACTTTCGTCATTCTTTGCCTACTTTCATTTCAAATTTGGGTCGGGTGTAATAGTACACCACCTTTTTTTATAGGACTACACCACTGGTTTCCATCCATCTATTTTTATGCGCATTTTGAATATGCGCATAAAAAACTGGTTGATGGAAACGCCATGATGTGCATCAATTTTGAAAATGTGATGATGAAAATAACAAATCAGCAGGCTGAGCACACTGTAAAACACCTGAAATGTTGTTTTTCTCATTCTAAAACGCCTTACTGTTTAAGTATTAGTGTTATTATATCATTAATGACCTCCAGAATCCAGAACGTCTGTGCTCCGCGTCTGCATGTCAGGATTTTCTTCTGAGGTGCAAGTCATTTATTAGATGAAGAAAAGATTCACGCAGCTTTTCCTACTGCAGCAAATTTCGTTTTTACTGTTGATATTTGGCGCCAGATAATCAGGAAGTGACGATTTTGTTCTCTTTGACTCGTTGGATGGAAACGCTGCTTTATTCGCACGTCTTTTATGCAATAATCCAGTTTTGCGCATAAAGTTCATTCGCATTTTTGGATGGAAACATAGCTACTAGCTTTTAATAGCTACAGCATTGTTTATGTGTATTGTGTATATGCGCATAAAAATGTTTGATGGAAATGCCAAGATGCGCATCAATTTTGAAAATGCACATCAAAATTTGTAAATGTATAACTTAGTAGGATAAACTTTTTATTCGATAAGAAATGATGCGCATAAACTACGATGGAAACACTTTTTCTGAACAAATGTATGAACATTAAAAAGACTCATGCGGTTTTGTTGCAAGTGATCATGCACTGTAAAAAATGGCCGTGATATTAACAGTAAAAAACTGTAGAATTGCCATGGTAAAAATCCGTAACCTGGTTAACAGTAAGTTTCGTTAATATATACGCCGAATAACCGTAAATTGACTTTCCCAGAATTCCCTGCATCACTTTTTATACTTTTTGTTGACATTACTATGGATCTTTTTAGTTGTTTCCCCATCAGTGATGTACATTAGAGATTTATGTTACATCTAATGTTGATAAACAATGCTTATTTCATGACATGCGTGTTACCATACTGGTGTTTAGTAGCTGTGTGAATGACACTGAGCACCCTCTATACACTTTTCTGCTTGTGGGAAAAGTTGTTTGTGATGAGTAATGATTTATTATGTAAATTTCTCATCACCACCTGTATATGGCTGTGTTAACGTGTTTAACTGTGTAACAAAACATGTACAGATGTAGGTAATTCAATATACAGATATATTACATCTATATATGAATGAAATACGGTAGTTTACTGTAAAAAGCAGAAATTACTTTTACGGTTTGTACCGTATTTTTAACGGTGAAATACTTGCAACCACAGCTGCCATTTTTTACTGTAAATTTTACGGATTTACTTTTTACAGTGATGATAAAAAATTTGTGTGAATGGATAATCCAGCAGGATGAGAAAAACTGTAAAAAATCTAAAATGTTGTTTTGGTCATTCTAAAACGCCTTAACCGTTTCCGTATTAGTGTTATTATATTATTAATGACCTCCAGAATTCTCAAGAGCGTCTGTGCTCCGCATCTTCAAACGCCACCACTTGTTCATTGTGTGTCAACATTGTCTTCTGAGGCACAAGTCATTTCTTAAATAAAGAAAAGATTCACGCAGCTTCTCCTATCGCAGTAAATTCTGTTTCACTGTTGATATTTGCCGCCAGATAATCAGGAAGTGGCGATATTGTTCTCTTTGACTCATTGGATGGAAACGCTGCTTTATTCGTTCATCTTTTATGCAATATTCCAGTTTTGCACATAAAATTCATTTGCACTTTTGGTTGAAAACATGGCTAGGGAATGAAACGTCAAATGTAAAAGTAGAATGATTTAAAAAGTAAAGTAATTTTAAATATTCACTCAGATTTCGTACTTTTGTTTAGTAAAATCTGCATAACATTTACAAGCATATAATGATCGATTAGTGACCAAATTATTCACTTGAATCCGTTTATTTTTTGAATGGACAAAACCAATGCTATCTGGCAATTCGTAACGTTTTGATTTAGTGGCTAATTCTTATAAGTTTGTACGATCTCAATCATACAAGTTAGAATGATTTGCTCATCCCCCAATCGCCATGCTTCCATGGTGCAAATTAAATTTATGCGTAAAACTGAAATATCACAGCGTTTCCATCCAATGAGCCCAAGAGAACAAAATCATCACCGCCTGATAAACTGCCACTAATTTTTTCCTTCAGCTTAGTCCAGGGGTGTCCAAACTTGGTCCTGGAGGGCCGGTGTCCAGCAGATTTTAGATCCAACTTGCCTCAACACACCTGCAAGGATATTTCTAGAAAGCCTAGTAAGAGCTTGATTAGCTAGCCCAGGTGTGTCTGATTGGGGTTGGAACTAAACTTTGCTGGACACTGGCTCTCCAGGACCGAGTTTGGACATGCCTGGCTTAGTCCCTTTTTCAGAGGTCACCCTAGCGGAATGAACCGCCAACTATTTCAACATATAATTTACACAGCGGATGCCCTTCCAGCAGCAACCCAGCACTGGGAAACACCCATAAACTCTAACATTCACACACGCACTCATACACTACAGCCAATTTAGTTCATCCAGTTCACCTATAGTGCATGTCAGTGGATTTGTGGGGGAAACTGGAGAACCCGGAGGAAACCCACGCCAACACGGGGAGAACATGCAAACTATATAAAGAAAAATGAACCTTGCTGAGTTTGAAGGCCTTAATTATGTATGTAACTTACTTGCATCATGTAGACGAAATGCAATGTGCACAGTCATGTCATCTTGAAGGTTTGTCATATCCTTTTAGATTCATCTTCGCTTGCACTTCTTGGAAGATTTGCGTTTTCCGTTGATGTTTTCCTTCAAGGATGGTCGTCACTTCTTTCTCGTTTGTGAGGTTTATTTAAATACAAATTTCGAGAGGATCATATGTTTATGATTGACCAGATTGATAAATAAATAACCAGATTGTTTTACCTTATCTTTATCTTGAAGAATCCCCCTATCCACCACTACTTCTTTCTCTCTTTCCTAGATTAATCCAGGATAGAGTGACGGTTAGCACTGTCACCTCACAGCAAGAAGGTCACTGATTCAAGTCCGGCCCGGAGTTTACATACTCTCCCAATGCTTGCATGGGTTTTCCTTGGATTCCCTGGTGTCCTCACACAGTCCAAATACACGCAGTACAAGGTAATCGATTAAACCAAATTGGCACAGAATATGAGCACTTATTTCTAGACTTCCAACACTGGCCTTTAAGTTGGCAGTCTATCATGCGGCGGTAACTTCCAATAATCAATAAAAAGTCCAAAGAACTAACTTGGGGAAGCTCTTGAGATCTACCTGAGCTCAAACTCCCTTCTTGCCCCTAAAAAATGGGAGGGAGCCCCAAGTTTCGAGGATCTTCTGAGCTCAGGGCTCTCTCCCGAGACAGCATGCCAAAAGCATCTTGTTATCAATCATCAGCTAAGTGTGAACTCTTAAAATAATGTTTACAAATGTTTGTCCACTCAAACAGACCTGTCACTTTCCGTCATTTATGTTATCATATGATCTATTTAAGCAAAATCACATGACTTTTTTTCGATGTGCATATTGGAATTTTTTTTTGGTAAATATGTTTTCATCATAGTTTATGCACAATTTTCCTTATTGGATATAAAGTTTATCCTACTCACATTTTTACGCACATTTTCAAAATGCATGCGCATCTTGGGGTTATGCTATTAATACAAAATGTGCATTAAAAAAAATTTGGATGGAAACGCAGCTACTGGTGGTTAGGTTTAGGGGTGGGGTTTGGTGCCACGCCTCCTTCTAAAAATGACAAAACCTAAAAAAGTAAAAAGGTTTCCTTCAGGTGCTCTGGTTTACCCCACAGTCCCACATGATTGTCACCAGTCAATCATCTCAACACATCCTCCACTTTTCTTTCATATTTAATTTCCTGCCTTATTGGAGAAGCCGCAGCAGCAGGTTAATCTCCCATTCACGAGTCTTTCATGCAGAGAAATCACCTCAGGTCTTCGGGTAATTCAGCATTCAGACGTTAATCTCCAAACACGTCTTCATATAAGTTCACATTTTTGTTGCAGATGAAATATAACACAGAAAACATGATTTAAACCATGTTCCAGTGGGCTAGATATTAATTAGCAGTCATTCAAACATCTTTACCGAAGCCTGTCTACTTAAATGTTGGTCTCGTGCGTCTGCCATGTTTGTAGTTTGTTTACACTTTTTAACCGAGCTCGTAGTTCTAAACAAATTCACGTCCAACGTGAAATGTATAGTGGGCACTATCAGCGATTAGAGTATGGACGCTTCTTTACTTTGAGTTTTTACTGGAAATAGTAAACCATCCGGGAACCTTTGGCACACTCTTTTCAACATACTATGGTTTGGGACATACTAATTCTTTTAGTTTTTTTTCTTCACTTCCGCCTTTAGTGAAGTTTTTTTTCCCTCTCCGCTGTCGCCACTGGCTTGCATGGTTCAGGATCTGTAGAGCCGCGCATCGTTGGATTTGCTCTTCAGTGTTTGGACTCTCAGTAGTGATTATTAAACCACACTGAACTGAGCTAAACTGAACTGAACTTAAACACTACAAACTGAACTACACTGTTCCTATTTACTGTGACCTTTTATGTGAAGCTGCTTTGACACAATCTACATTGTATAAGCGCTATACAAATAAAGGGGAATTGAATTGAATTGAAAAAGGGGAATTCTATTTTTGAATACTATTTAGGATAGATGGTCTGCGAATTGGGATGCAGCAATGCGCTACAAGTAAATTGGATAAACAAAATTGGCCATAGTGGATGACTGTGTGTGAATATATGGGTGTTTTCCAGTACTGGGTTGCAGCTGGAAGGGCATCTGCCACGTAAAACATATGCTGAAATAGTTGGTGGTTCATTCCGCTGTGGCGGCCCCTGCAAAAAAAAAAAAGGAGGAATGAATGAATGAGATGCATCCAGGCTCTCATGTCCCAAATTCCCAGATTGCATTGCACTATAACAACACATTCCCATTCTCTATACACAACAGGGTGATGGAAAGCAAGCTAATGTCACCTCAGGTGATCACTTGCACATTGCCAAGAGTGCAACATCTGGAAAGCATCGTAAATTAGTTTCATAGTAGCACACAAACATCTGATAAACTTCTCAAAAGCCACTTCACACACTTCCTAAATCAAAAACGCCACACAAACAGCTGCCGAATGTTGTTCCCCCATCCAAAAGGTAAGCAGTTTGTGAAGAATTACAGACTAACGGACTTCAGAACTTGCTGAACAACATGTACATTGTGTGCTTTCTGAGCCCTGAGAATATATTTTCATTGAATTATCATAACCAGCTAGAAATATGGATGCGAGGCCCTCGGGGAACAACTAGCGATCGCAATATCGCAGCCTATTTACATGTGCACCGTTGTGTTACATGTAATGCGTAATTGCTTTTCAAAAATGAAAATAGCTTCTGTCTCTCGGTCGTCCTGCACTCGTACACTAACATCTGCATTTTATTCCTCTGCCCACTTAGATCATTTGTCCTCTTTTAAATGCCTTTAAAAATGCAGCAAGCGCATTTGTAGTTTGGGCTGAAACAGTATTATTCATTACCTCTGCTGAGATATTCATGAGCCTGATCTAATCGAGGCAGATGAGGACACGTTTGCTAATGTGTGTTCAGATGTGTTGTGGTGTGACACCGTGTCACAGTTTATCACTCGCAGGTGGTCTTCTCTCTCTAATCCATCTTCAGCTTCAGTAATTGCTGTGTTTTTGTCGTTTTTCTCGCTGACCGTTGAAGAACTCAGTGCTGGTTTTGCTGCAGGAGTTTTTTTGAAGCGTTATAAAACAGCTCAGGTCTTAAATGCCAATGCTCAGATGTAATGAACTGTTTAATATGAGCCTTAATAATAAGAGTTGTTATGAGCACTAATGGTATTCCTAATTTAGTGCTTTGTTTGCCTGGACTTTCGAAATTGAATAATGTCCTACTTAAAGCCGCCACCATGCATTGATTTAATGTTAAATGGTATCTTCAAAGAAGGTATGTGGCTTAGGGAAGTGCAAAAAAATCTAAATTATATAACTATACTCCACATTGTATTCCAACAGAGAGGTATTAAGAGTCGTGTTATGTGATTATAACTTATGTGAAAATGCAGGTCTAGATCAGATCAACCTCTGCATATGCAGATGAGTTTTATAAAGTTTATTGACACTTTTCACTTCAGAAAAATCTCAGTAAGAGCGGATATGGTGCATAAACATGCATTAAATACTTATATTCAGAAGTTTTATGTGTTTTTTGCCTCATTACAAACATATGCTGCAAATTGCATATGCTGCAAATTCAATAAGCTGAATAATTGACTCTCAACCATTGAAATATTAGAAAATAATGCACAAAAATAATACATGTTTAAACAAACTGTAGACGGCACCCTCTAGTGGATTTGCCATCTGAAACTTTCACGAAGCATACCTGGAGCCATGTATTTTATAAGTTTTGCAAAAATGTAGGCTAAGGAACATTTTTCCAATGATCCTGTGGTGGCTAATGCAGTTCCAGGCAGGTTTTGACTTCATTACACTTTTTATAGCAGTACGTTGAAGGATTTCAGTTATTTCACAGCCTATAAAATAAAATCAAGTCAAAACAAAACAGAAGGATTCAGATTACTTGTGTAAGAAACTAGTCCTATACAAAGGAGCAGTTTGAGGACAAAAAGCCAACAAATGTCTTGAAATACAATGCTTGAGCAGTGTCATAAGTGTAGTCACCACAGTATAAGCTAAATTATTGACTCCCGTCCATTGAAATATTAGAAAATAATGCACACCCGAGTTTAAACAAAATATAGACAGCCCCCTCTAGTGGATTTGTCATCTGACACCTTCACGAAACATACCTGGACCTATATATTATATGTTTCGCTAAATTGTAGGCTGAGGCATGTATTTCCTGTGAACCTACGCTGATTAAAGTAGTTCCAGGCAGGTTTTGACTTCAGAACAGTTTGTATCACTACACTGAAGGATTTCAGTTATTTCACGACCAATAAACCTTTTTCTTGGCTGCTGCATGGAGGGCGCCATATCTTCCGCATCTTCCGGTAGAATGTTTAGAACGTCCGTTTACAACCTGTAATTTGCGATCTGAAAATGGGTTTCATTAGCGCTTTGAGTGGATTACGAAGTGTTTTTGTGACACACAACTTTGAAGGGTGTGTGTTAAAGCCGTTATTATCAGTCAGATGGGTTCAAGCACGAGAGAAAAACGTTCTGCTAGTTCACGTGTCTGTCGTCAGAAAAACAGTGTATGTGTGTGTGTGTGTGTGTGTGTGTGTGTGTGTGTGTGTGTGTGTGTGTTCCTGACCTGTCAGCTGTTTTTCTGTCCTTTCAAAACGCCACTTTATTTTCACTTAGTGACACTTATTCAATCAATGTGTTAGTGGGACAGTACAGGCTACGTTTGTGTGTCAAACATTTTGGTGAATTACATTTGTTTGAGTTGGTTATATATTTGAAACGATAAGAAAATGTTGACTTCAGCGATGACAAGGCTTTATTTAAGCGGCAGAAGATGCCGGGTGACACCGAGGAGAAAATGACTCCCAGCAGTTGTTTTCCATCCCATTAGATCACATTTTTTTATGTAACCAGTCCAGGAGGTGGCGCTGATCGACAACAGTATTAGTTCAAAGACGTTAAAAGCAAATAAAATAGATTAAAACTATCAGAGCTGTCCAAATGTAACTGTTTATACGCATCAGCTGCCGACCGGAAGTTCTTAGCATTCTCCTTGCGCATACAGGCAAAGCATAATGGGTAGTTTTGTGTTCTAAGAAAAAGGTCTATAAAATAATATCAAAACAAAACAAGGATTCAGATGAGTTGTGTTAGAATCCTGACAATTGTGCAAATTTGTTAAAATTCAAATATTTCCCACCAAATATGTATTTATCAACTCTTACGACGTGAAAACAGCAGTATTGTGTTGTCTAAAAATGAATATAAACATGTCTGTAAAAATTTCTGTTCCAATATTCTAATATGATTCCCTTTTATAAATAAATAAATGCACATATTTGACATTCCATCTTGTGAAAGAAGTACGTGACTATCACAGAGCGACGTTATTAATTTTTGATTTGATAGAGGCCAGTCAGATGAGCGGTCAGCCGTGTCCCAGAATTCCTCCGGAGCATATGGTAGCTGATGAAATTAATCACACTCATTGATTTGACCTTGCAAACACACACACGCGCGCACGCACGCACAGACAGTGTTGACATTAGGAAGAATGATGGAGATGAAGTGAAATATTAAGTGATGCAGGTGAGTGTGTGTGTGTGTGTCTGGGCTTCTGTTTGACTTCCAGCCTGTTTGTTTGTGCGTCTATAGATTTAAAAGTTACTTTTGAAGTGTGTACGTGTGTGTGGACTGTTTTTCATTCCGACTCTCGACTTCTTTCACTCTCATCTTCTTTAAGTGAGTCTTTAAGCCTCTCAGCAAATGTTTTTTGGCTTTTGGCAGAAAAACAGAGGGAAATCAAACAAAAGGCTGCTGAAGAGGAAGGTGAGCGGGGTATTTAGGAGAAGAACAAAGAGGCGATGCATCGTGTGACGGGCTGCTTTTATTAAGAAGATAAATCCAGCCCTGCGCTCTGAAACAGGTCAATGGCTGCGTTCACGGCCGTCCCAAAGCTGCAGGCCCTCTTTCGGGTGACAGGTCAGCTTTATATGCACACCTCAGCCTCTTTGTCTTTGTCTCTGGTGCTTTTACTGTAATTCTCTCAGCCTTTTTTTATCCCGCTGTCAGAGAAAGCACGGGTCTACATCTGTGTGTGTGAGAAAGAGCTTATGCTTCCTGACCCAGATGATTAACCGAAATACTTGACACTAAAAGCGTCTTGTTTCTCGAATTACAGTACACATGAAAAAATTCAACAACGTTTCTATTTGGGGTTTCGCGTTCAGGGAGAAGCCGAAAAAAAGGAGCACATTATTATTCAGCAAACGTGAACAAACTGCCTTGTTTAACTGTTATTGTTATTATCACCTTTTGGACTAATATGTACTCAGAATGATGGAATTTTTCTCTAACAGAGGCTACATGTGCTGCTGAAGATTACAGACACAGATGAGAGGTTTACGCTGACTGTAGGCTATATGTTGTGTTGTTTTTGAACCTAAATACGGACGAAATGTCTGTTGTGTGTAGTTCTTCTGTAACTGATAACATATCGAATACTGTAAGGGGCTGTATGTGTTTATATATGTTCATTTATTTAGTTATTTAATATAATTACAGACGTTACAGTAGGCTGTTTCGCACTGTCATTGATCTGCAGTTATAATCAAATCATGTTCATAGAAAAGTTAGTAATAAACATTTCTACACAAGTATTTATGTGTATGAAGCATTTGTTTTGTGAGAAGTGCTTTTCATATGAAATGTGAATGACCCGTACAGCTTTATTGTAGACATTTCCTCGAGCTAGAATGGCGTCGACTGAAACTTTCTGTCATACACCACGCCCACCAAATGGGTACCCTTGTTAGTGGAAACGCAAGCTTGATAAAGGTGACCCGTACCAAACCGAACCGTACCGTACCAGTCAGTGGAAACGAGCCATAAAGTGCGCATTCGATGGACGCCACACTATCCCATGATGCACCATGAGAGAACTCATGACTAGGAATGACTAAGCAACGCAACAGACGAGGGTAGGTCACTTGATCATGACAGCGGATGTAGTATGTCCGAGTTCAATTTATACTACTCACGTTCATACTGTATAGAACGCACGTTTCTAATGGTCAAGTTGTAAATTCGAATTCAAATGCAGTAGTAGGCGATTTTGAACGCAGCCACAGGCATTTGTAGCTCCGCCCTCTATTGAAAAAAAGCACAATCTCATTTGAATTTAAAGCGACAGTCACCAAAATGGTACAACTTAAATCAAAGCTTAAAGGGGTCCATTTCAAAAAATGATTTGTGTGGAAACATTTGTGGAGACTTATTTTACATCTTGAAAAAAGAGAGATAATAGGTCTCCTTTAAAGTATACATAAAAAAATACCTTTTTGGATTTTGAAATGTACTATATACAAAATATTATAACGAGTGCCGGCATTGTTTTCATGCTTTCTTTATAAAAAGCCCTGTTTGTGATTGAGTTACTGTATGGTAAGAAGTGAATCAACTTTAAAGCCTGTTAAACATTTAGTTACAAATGGTATAGTTATTAAATATGACAAACACAAAATCTGAACATCAACAGAAATTAGTCCAAGGCACTCGGAAATTGTGGGAAATTTAAAAAGCCTTTATTCACATGGCTTAATCTTAGAAGAAACCTACGTGTTTCGGCAGAGATCTGCCTTCATCAGGGTAACAGTGATCAGGTGCGTTTAGAGTCTCTTTTGAGTACTATGGTCACATGACTCATTCAAACATCTCTACAACACTCAAATAATTTAACCGATATAGTCAACTATCATCATTAATTCAGCATAGATAGAGGGTGACTTTAAACCATGCACAGACATACAAAAAATGCTTAAACAGGGCATTGTACATACATACTTCCGAACACATTTACATGTGCACATACACATATATACACCAAGCGGCAACCTCCCGCTCTCCCTTGGGAAGCCAATACGGAAGTAACTGAAACTGCAATTCATCAAAATTCCGCTAGTCCTGGCTCCATAATAGAGCAAATTGCAATTGAGCCCACTGCTAGAATGACCAACTTTACAGCAGAAAAAAAGGTGCTTACAGCCTGCTACAAAGAACGATTTTGGTTCATATAGCTATTATTACCCTCCATGACAACTGTGAGCGGGGTGAATTTTTTATAACTCATCCATTTCCTTTATATTAGGTTATATTAAGTCTGCATAATTAAGGGCGTGGCCACTTGAGTGACAGCTAGGTCTCGCTGGTCGCCGTCATTTCACCTCAGCTGAATCCGGCAGATTAGCCACTGATCTCGGCATATTCATCGTATTTTTGTGTTGTTTTATGTGGCTTTACACAGTCAGCTGCCTTTTGGACTTATTTCTTACAATTATTAGATGATATTGGATGCTTTGTGCACTTAATTGTGCTCACAAACCATTCACGTGGCCTCGTTTCCCATGTGAGTAAAATTATATACTTATACACCATCTCTATAAATGTATTTGTTTTATTTAAGATCATTTATCATTAATATTTTTCTTTAGACCCGTAAAGCACTCCAGAATCTGACAGATTGATTAGCTGTAGGCTCTAGATCAGTCATCTGAAGCGTTATCATACAGTGTTATGCTGGAGTTCATCAATAGTCTTGCATTCACTCACACACACTATATCTGAAGTGTTTGGAAGTGATTCGCGTTTTCCTCCTGTAGAAAAACGTCATAAGAACAATGTTTAGTGGCTCAATGTATTACTACAGTGTTTTTGAAAGTCTAAACACTTTATTGATATAGTGTACAGCCAAGCACATGTGGTCAGAACACAAACGAGTCGCAGGTAATAAAGTATCAAGCGTTTCTCCCAAAGTAAAATCTGTCTGCCAGGTCTAAGCAAAGTGCCAGTAGGTGTCTGGAGCTCCGCCCACTCTCCGCCTCTTTGCCCTTGTTTGGTATCCCGCCGTGGGTGCGATGACGCGCGAACAAAATGGCGACGGTTGGCCGCGCCTACTTGTAGCTTCTTTTGCGCTCTTCAGAAACCTATGGGTGACGTCACGGATGCTACGTCCTTATATTTTACAGTCTATGATATACACACATATACGTATAAAAACATGTACACATTGGAAAATACAAACACATTCTACAATGTATGATGATAATCAGTGGATCATCTATGGATAAACTGTTTTACAAAAATGAAGAAAAGTCTAATTCGCCATTTAGACCTAGAAAACTAGTTGCTTTTAACGTATAGATCCAAAAAGTCTCTCTCTGTTTTGATCTTTTTATCCTGTCTCCTCCTCTTGTAGAATTATAAATATGTTCAATCCCAACTATTTTTAATGAACCGGGATTGCCGTGACCTTGATTTTTATAATGTAGGGCCATAGGATATTGTGGGTTACAGGTACGTATCGCATTTTTATGCTCCGCTAATCTCAATTTTAATTTTCTCTTAGTCATTCCTATATAAAAACATCCGCACGGACATTCCAAAAAATCTGAACATTTGACCTTGACTAAAGTGAATTTCTTCCTTTCCTAAATGGGTGTTGATTTTGCTTTCCTCTCGGTGTGTGATTATATTGTAGGTATGGTGTTATTGGTTTGATTCAGCAGTGTTTTTCCTGCTGTGCGAGATTTACTGTGTTTCTTCTCCATCTTCTCATGTACTGAATTGACAGTCGGATGTTTTCTTGATTTACTTGTTTGTGTGTGTGTGTGCATGTAAGCACTGGTAAACGTACAGAAAGTCTATCTGCTACCCTGCTATTGTGCATGTTCTCTCAATAGCTCTTTGTAAATTGTGAATGAACTATAGATCACAGTTGTGTTTTCCAGGAGAGCATGTAGAAACTGCACTATTATACAAGTCTTCATTACTCGTTTTCACCCCATTCTGTTCTTCTCAAGTTTGCTGTGTAATATTTGTTTTTGTTCTTTTTGGCTTTGTCTCGCCTTCTCAATCTCTCTTGTCCTCTGATTAACAGAGAGGAGGGCAGACAGATGAGCTGCTGAAGCATGAACTGACTTCAGATCAGCTCTGATTCAGCTTTACTGAGAGCTTGGATAGACTGGAGACAAATCGAGATCAGTGTACAGAAAAGCACTGCATCATACAGTCAGAATTATTAGCCCACCTGAATTATTAGCCCCCTCTATATTTTTCCCCAATTTCTGTTTAAAGAAGAGAAGATTTTTTTTCAACACATTTCTAAACATAATAGTTTTAATAACTCATCTCCATATATATATATATATATATATATATATATATATATATATATATATATATATATATATATATATATATATATATATATATATATATATATATATATATATACAGAGAGAGAGAGAGATAATGTAATGATAACATAATGATTTTATAATTATAATCTTCGTTACTATTATTTTATTATTATATATTCACAATCATTGTGTTAAAAATGCAACTGAAACTAAAATAATATTAAATATAATAATAATTAAATAGACAAAAAAACTAAAATACAAAATCATTCAGTTTAACATGAATTTTTTTTTATATTTGTTTATATTTATTTATAATTATATATTTTATTTCAATTAAAATAGTTTATATTTCATGTGTCTCGTTTAGAATATTGATTCGTAATTAACTTATATAATATATAAAAATATTGGACAATCTTTTAATATAAAGAAAAGATTGGACTGATTACATATAGGGATAGGTGTACATAAAACAATTAATGATTTGTTTTTCCTAGAGACATTTAAAAATTCAAATATTGAAAATAGTTTGAACAGTTAATAATAATATGAATGAACTTGAAAATATAAAAATAAACTAGACAAAAATAATATCCTTTAAATGACCATTATTCCATTAGATTGAGTTATAATTTATATAACACCCCTATATGCATTTCTGGAGAGCACTAAATATGTCCTAGGAGCTACGTTTTTTACAGTTTTTGTTTTCGTGAATCCACCAGAGGCCACTGTGTATGCTTTTTGAGATCTCAAATTTCTCTCGCGAATGTCGCCTGATGTTCTTGTGTAAATCCACTAGAGGCCGCTGTCGACTGACTGAACAATCGACTGACCCACCCTTCTTCCCTAAACCCAACCGACAGTTTTAAAAAGCAGCCGAGAAAAAGAAAAGCCCTTGTCAGATTTGTACCATGTTTTCAGATTTTACTACGTTTTCACCCTGTTATTTAAATGTTTATTATATTTTTTGGCCACTGTTTTTATCTTACCTGCTTTCTTAAACGGTTCTTTGCTGGACTTCAACCCTCTCATTGTGGTCAACTCTTCTCTGCGTCTCAAGTCTATCGACACGGGCAGACTGGCCGTAGGGAGCACTGGGACATTTCCTTGTGGCCTGACGGTCTTTCTGGCCTGCCGTCATAAACATCGTGCTTGTGTAAATGAGTGTGTATGGGTGTTTCCCAGTACGGGACTGCAGCAGGAAGGGCGTTCGCTATGTAAAACAAATGCTGGATAAATTGGCGGTTCATTCCGCTGTGGCGACCCAGGATGAATAGAGGGACTAAACTGAAGGAAAATGAAATGAATGAATGTGTTTATATAAATTGTTTTAAGTTAATATATACTTATTATTATTATTATTATTATTGTATAGAGATTGGACTGTAGATAAACAGAAATTAGTCTGCATAAAAATACAGTAAAGATATAATAGTCATTTAGTCATGAATGTCCTGAAGGCCTTTACAAAGTTTTCCTACATCATGAATTTATGGGACACACAGGCTGTAGAGTTGTGCGACGGCCACATCAGAATCAGTGGAGCGTCACAGACAGACTGATGTAACATGAAAGATTGATGTAAGATAGTTAAACCTGATAATGGAGACGATGCCAGCAGGGAGCAAAGCAAACAGATGACAGATCAGTGGACATATTGTGATGAAGCGCTGATGCATGAAGACATGATCAGGCCCAAGCTCTCAGATCCGCCAACCTCAACATATTTGGACGCTGAAATCACAATGACAGTGTCTTACTTTTATTATATTAAATACAAAACGCTGATGTATGCAGATTATATTGCACTGTATTAATTATGAGAGTTTTACTTTATGTTAAAGGGAAAAAGTACCATGTTTTCATTAGTATATCTAAAAACCATGACAGCAGTATTATTTTATGTACTTTTATTATCCCAAATGTTTGGTAGAATGTTCAAATCCAGAGAAATAAGCAGTTTTAAGGGTCCATGAAATAAAAATTAAGTTTTTTAGATGCTAGTATGAGTATTTTTAGTTTTTAAATGTGGCCTATAATGAAAATCTAGGTATAACAAAGCATAGTAGAATAAAAATAGATCAGCTTATGGAAATAGGCATACTGTCAGCCTCAGACACCACTGTTTCCTCGTTCTCATGTAAATTCCATGAGCCCACTCAGAAGACAAAACAAACTGTGACGAGACTCACAAGCCATGCCCTCCGCATTTGTATGTTTGGGTCGTTCATCTGGACCATAGACTGTAAAAAATATGCACGTAGTATCCGTGACGACACCTAAAGGTTTCTGAAGAACTCAAAAGAAGCTACCAGTAGGCATGGCCAACCGTCGCCGTTTTGTTTGAGCTTCATCGTACCGACCGGGGGATACCAAACAAGGGCAAAGAGGTGGAGCGTGAGCGGAGCTACAGACGCCTGCTAACATTTTGTTTCGACAGGCTTTTCTTTGGGAGAAACGGTTAAAACTTCACTACCTGCAACGTTTGTGTTCTGACCACATGTGCTTGGTTGTAAACTATGTCAATAAAGTGTTTAGACTTTGAAAAATACTGTAGTAATACATTGAGCCACTAAACATTGTTCTTGAGATGTTTTTCTACAACGAAAACGTGAATTACTTCCAAACACTTTAAATATAGTCTGTGTTAGTAAATGCAAGGCTATTTATGGAATCCAGGCATAACACTATATGACAACATTTCAGATGACTGTTCTATAGCCTACAGCTAGTCAATCTTTCAGATTCTGGAGTGCATTACAGATCTAAAGAACGTTATAAATGATAAATAATCTTAAATAAAACAAAAACTTTTATAGAGATGGTATAAGTATATAATTTCACTCACCTGGGAAATGGAGGCCACTTGAAAGGTTTGTGAGCACAATTGAGTGCACACAGCATGCTATATCATCTGATAATTATAAGAAATAATTCCAAAAAGCAACTGATTGTAAAGCCACATAAAATAAATACGATGTATATGCCGAGTTCAGCGGCTAATCAGCCGGAAGCAGCTGAGGTGAAGTGACGGTGACCAGCGAGACCTAGCTGTCACTCAAGTGGCCACGCCCTTAATTATGCAGACTTAATATAGCCGGAAACGGATGAGTTATAAAAAAATGTTTACCCCCTCACAGTTGTCATAAAGGTTAATATTAGCTATATGAACCAAAATTGTTCTTTGTACCAGGCTGTAAACACCTTTTTTTTTGCTGTAAGGTTGGCCAATTTAAAACTAGGGTCATTGGAATTTTACTCTATTATGGAGCCAGGCCTAGCGGAATTTCGATGAAGTACAGTTTCAGTTATTTCGGGATTTGCTTAAGGAGGGAGAGCGGGTGGTTGCTGCTTGATCTGGACCTGACAAACAGCCTTGTCATCAAGCTCTGAGATCATTAATATGCACGCCTTATGCTGCGTTTGATAAGCAACAACGTTTTCTATTAAGACAACAATGATAATTTCTTTCCCTTAGTTATTTGTAACAGTATATTTCACGTACTGTGTATGTGGGACTTTTATTTTGAAAACGCGATCGCCAGTTTGTTTACTGTGCGTTACTGGGCAACGACAGCACGAGGCACGTTCAAACTGGCCTCAGGACAAAAATGCGAGATTTGCAGATTATATATTCATTCATCTTTACTCTGAGAAGCATACGGTATGTTTAATTACATCTTTTATTAATTTATTGTGAAATATGATGCATATGTTTCAACAAACACATATAGAATCGTGTCAAATCACTCACCTCAACTGTCATCTGTTCATGCAGAGATTGATATTAATTCCTGGCTGTTTTCTTTGACTAGCTTCAAAATACAACACCATACATCTCTAACAATTTAACTTGCTAAACCAATGCAGTTTATGCAGGGTTCACACGGTCATGGAAAACCTGGAAAAGTCATTGAATTTTGACATGGCAGTTTCCAGGCCTGGAAAAGTTTTGGATAAACAGAAAAACGCACAAAGTTTTGGAAAAGTCATGGAAATTAGTTTAATGAATATCTGTATATGGCTGTGCCATATTGGAAAAATCTGACATTACCATATTTTGTATTTCTGTGATATATATTGCAATGTGAATACACTTTGACAGGTGATGATTTAACAGGTTTATTTGGGTTGATTGAGGGGATTTTGAAGAGTAGTAAATCTCGAATAATATATAACAAATAAATGGCAAGCATAGATAAATAAAATATAGTAAAGATAAAAGTGAATTATAGTTTTTAGGGATTCACTATTCAGGGACAAATATTGAATAATCAACACTGCATAGTCTTCATTGTATATTATTTCATCTTTATTAAAGTTACAAAACATTTCTTTTGTAAAGTTTCAAAACATTTTGGATGTTTTAAAATGTGAAATAATAAAATGTTCACACCGTCACAGACCTTAAAGGCACAGTTTACTCAAAGATTAAAATGTACTCACTATTTACTCACACTTCACTTGTTTCAATACTATATGAGTTATTAAATTATAATCTTTTTATTTTCATTTCGGAAAGATAAGAAAACTCATAAATGTTTGAAACAAGTGAAGGGTGTAATGAAAATGGTAAGTCATTTTTGGGTGAACTATCTCTTTAAAAATGCATGCAGATGATAGACTTTTACTCCATTATGATTAAACTATATTAAACTATAATCCCAATTTAACATTGCATATCCTGCGATGTGACTATTGCTGATGCACACACTGCGATATCGATTACATTGCTGACACAATATATTGTGCAGCCCTAACTTGAATATAGGTTAATTGTCTTTACTTCTTTTCTGTCCTTGGCCAAAAACTCTCACATTGTTAGTGCTTTATCACTATCACATTATGTGTAAGCTTTATCAAAATAAATTTTACATAGATATAAAATCAATTTAAACAAAATAGATTGTTGCATGTTCTATGATATGCTGTTATAAATTTGAACGTCATTGTTTTTCTTATTATTTATCATGTACTGTATATGTAGACATTACATGAAACATTACGTCATGAAAATGTACTTGAAAGTTCCGGAAAAGTCTTGGAAAAGTCATGGAATTTTAGTAGTAAAAATGTGTGTAAATACTGTATATGGCAACTTTAAGATATTTATAAGCTAGTGTGCTCCAGAACAGGAACAAAATTTGCATTTAGAAGATATAACACAGATATAAACATGTAAAGCTTGCAGTTTGTCACTTCCATCTACATGATTGAATGGTTTTATTCACGTCACCTCATACTTCAGTTTATCATCAAACTATAACCAATCAAATGCTCTCTAGTGTTTGACATGCCCCGCCCCCTTCAAGACGCTTCTCAGTGCTTTCCATTTCATCCTCTTGAGCTCAACCCCTCTCACTGGCAGAGCTGTGACAAAAACAAAACGCTATTGGCTGTTTTTAAAAAAGGGAGGTGCTATAGTATGTCCAACCCTCTTTTCGTGTTTCAGTTGAGATTGTCAAACATTGAATAAAAATGCACATTTCAAAGCACTTCACGGGACCTTTAGCTTGTGAGGTGGAGCATGTGGTGTGTGTTCATGCTAATGACATCACAAATGCCCGATTTCCAGTTTGGATTTATAGTAAACAGGTAATAGATTTTGTGCTGCATCACACTCATCTCTCAAATGCTTCAGCATTGCTCTCATTTCACTTTCACATTGCAGTCTTAAGGCTGATATATGCTTCTGCGTCTTGTGATCACCGTGACCCATGGTGCATGCCTTGTGCATAGTTGTGCGTTTATACTTCTGCATGCTGTTTGTGTTGCTCTGCAATAACACTTCTGAATCACTAGCTGGCAGTAGGTTTTTATGCTCCTCTATGTCGAGTTTCTTCGAGGGTGTTTTGTTTTTTCTGAACGCTACCCTAATGTACAAGTAGCTAAAACTCACTCATTCAGAGGTGGGAACTGGCGGATGTGCAACAACTTTAATAATAAGGTAAACACAAAACAAAAGTCTCCATCTAGAGCTACTTCACGCGACACGACATTTGTAAACACTCGCTTCATCTGGCTCGCGGCTCTCAGCACTGCCCACACTCGTCACAGTTACCAATTTTAGAGCTTGCGCTACGCGTCGTTGTGACGTGTAGTTACATTTTTTTGAGAGGTGCTCATCAGCGTCGACGTCAGCCACGGCAAGGGCTATGTGACTGCGTGAAGGCTGCGCCAGACTCTGCCTTTGGGCTAATTGGGACAAATTTAAAAACAAAGTTTTTGTCTAAGAATAGTCCATGTCCACTATCTTTTACAATTCTTTCCGTCATCCACTAAAAGGACTGAAAAACAAAACACCTTTGTTCATGCGCACAGACATAAAAAGCTTTTTACCTGGCTTATATCTGCTTGCCGTTTATTTACTTTCTATCTCTTTGAAATGTCGCAATAAAATGCACGTCCGTGGTCTGCTTCCGCTGCTAAAAAACATTCTGTGTCCAATGAAGAGTGTCAATACGGAGCATTTACAAACTGACATTGATCTCTGTCAAAATGGACAGCATCCAAAACATCTGCTTTGCAGTGTCATCCACCATGTTAGCTGAATTGGTCATGACTAAATGCATCATTGTTTTCGAAAGAAACATTTTCGTTTCCTAAAAATGCCGTCTCAGTGTGGGCAGAAGGCCAAAACTGAGGGAAAAATGTGTTTTTAAACAAAAACGTATTAAAGTGGATATGGCCTTACTCTGCTTCATACTACCATGATAATAAATGATGAATAGTTCAGCTTACGACTCCCATGATTACACACTCCATGATTTCCGCTACTTTCATTCTTCCATGGCGGGCCGCCATGCCAAGATTCATCCCGCCACGGCTACATTACAGCTTCTCATTCAAAACATTGTATTTTTTTAATAGCGGGTGATAATCGCACCAAAACGTATTAAAAGGTAAGTGAATTATAACAGTGCAAACTTTTCTGTAACCGTAGTATGTGCTGACTGACTGACTGGGAGGCGCATTATGCGTGAGGCCAGCAAACACGACGTATAGCCGTTTTACTTTATTTCAGGACGCATTAATACCGGAGGCATTCATAAATATTCCTAGCAAATCTAATAAATGCTGAAGACATACTCGTTACATAAAAGCACTAAATTGCACCTCAGCAGTGTTAATTGAGAGCGCACAAGAAGATCTGCACGCTCTTAAAGCGGCTTATATTTGAGGGGGCATGAAAGAAGTTTTGTGCACGAGCAGAAAAAATCGGCGCGCAAGCAAAGAGATCTGCATGCTCGTAGGCTATTTCATAAATGCGATCTCGACTTCTAATACTGCGCTCACGACATTTGTCATTGAAATAACGCCACAGGTAGTTGGTAGCTGGAAAAAATCCTAGAGGAAACACCGCACTCAGTCATCCTATCATCAAACTCCTTTGTTTGTTGTGAATACATGCCCCCTAGTGGTCAAAATTGTGGACTGTGCCTTTAAATTTGCATTACTTTAAAAAAATCTTTATCCTATAACCCTCTTTCCACCTGGTATTAAAGAAGTCATAGTATGCCTTTTGTTTTTGTACTATTCTATGATTCTATAAAGATGGTTAATCAAAAATAAAATCATTTATCAGCAGTAAGATATCCTTTTGTCTTGTTTTGACTCATTTTTTTTCTGAAACTGCATACTACTCCTGCATAGGTATTACATTTAGATCTGAATTTACTACATGACCATTGGTGTGTTCTATAATATGAGTAGTGTGAATGGAAGTCGCACTACATCAGCCATGTTGTCATTAGCACATGACCTAGTTATTTGCGTGGCTTCACTCCCATTCATAATTTCTCTCCATGACCTCATGGGATACTAAAGTGTCCATTGATGCAGAGATTTAATTATTGCCAGAAGTCATTTGGGTACTTCTCACCTCCTTTTTTTTTCAAATACTATAAATTCAGGCATTGCCATTTTAGACACACCGACTGAATATGTATAGTTTAGCATATTCTAATATTCCTTTATAGTGGTCAGAATAAGTATGGTGCCATTTTATATAAATATATGTTACACTGAATGACTTTATTTTATATAGCCTAAACTTCATCGTCTCATCTTTGACCCCTATCTCTTTTTGTGAGTTAAATGTGGCAGGGTCATTATAAGCATGAAGCTAAAACCATTCAGTTACTTGAAAAAGGTGACTAATGAAGGTGTAAAATAATACAGTTAAGATTTGTGTGAATTGAGGCCGCTTCACATCGTTGTTACCACGTGATGGAAGGCAGACAGGGTGAAACCCATCATTTCAGTCATTAACCAGTCTCAGAAGTGCGCAGATTCACCCACACTCATTCACTCCTGCACAGACATGCGTGTGGATTTCTTCACACGCCATACAAATTAAACTAAAACACACAGACAGTGACAAGCACCGGCGGTCTCGGGAGGGTTTCCTGCAGTCTGACATCAAAGAAAGCAAGGCCTCTCTTTCTCTCCCTCTCCCTTTCTCTCTATCCCGGAGAAACCAGACGCCCGCTTACATAACCCGATTCTCCTAACGAGCTGCGCGCTCAAACAATCAGCCTGGAAACCCACGCACACACCCGACCGAAAAGTCGCAGCCAGGTTTCCACGCGGTAAACGCCTCCTTTATTCCCAGCGGTGGTGTCGTGGGTGTAAAAAAATAATCATTCAAACACCTCGCATTGGACTGATTTGAGTAGGCAGGGCTGTTATCTGTTGTTGTTGAACCGCTCTGGATGGCATTGCTGGCTCACGGAGATAAAGGTGCACGCGCGCCAGCAAACATCACTATATTTTTGTGCTGTATTTGTAAACAGAAATAAAAAAAATAATAATGTGGAACGTGTAGCTTACCTGTCTGTATACACTGCTCTCTTGTTGCTGTGGTGTTCTCTTTCTGACATCCCCCCAAAAAAGTGCAGACGAGGCTGTTTTGGGAATTTTGTTTATATTTGTAATACTGTGACATTATAAGATTTACTGTTTGCTGTCCATCCATCCATCCATCCATCCATCCATCCATCCATCCATCCATCCATCC
>NC_079449.1:7599698-7847198 GCF_903798145.1 Danio aesculapii | reverse complement strand
CCTTCTCTCTACCTCTCTGTCCATCACCCCATCATCCATATACCCATTGGTTTTTAAACACAAACAGATATAGTGTATACTCATATGCACACAAATCAAATGCATTTCTTGGGCACTCCGTAAACATTTTAGCTGCCTTTCATCCTGAGTGGAATGGTTTGATGTATTTCTAACGCTGCAGACAGATTAGCTCAAACATCAGAGGCGTACGTTTATTTAATTGAGTAATAGTTAATGATATGCTGGAACCCTTTTTCCCAAGCTGCATGGAAATGCACAAGGTGAAGCAGGGCTGTGTTAAGCTTGGATAATCTTCCTTTCTAAATGTGTGTGTGTGTGTGTGTGTGTGTGTGTGTGTGTGTGTGTGTGTGTCTGGCTTTGGCATATATAGGAGATACAAGCAGTAGAATCAGGTGGCATCATTCTCTGGGGTGGCATGGGACCCTGTGCCATCACGGAGCTGTCGGACATGGACTCGCCACAATGGTTTTGCCCTTAAATGAATTGTGACCTATAGCGGGCAACTTTTCCTCCGAGTAGCTCCCTGTGCTGTACTTCTCCGCCTTCTCTCATTTCAGCTGCTATCCATCTGCACCATAGAAATAGGATGAGCTCAATGAAAAAAAGCACACCTCTTTTTAGCTGCTAGAAGCCAGGAAAAGGTCAAGTTAATCAACTATAGTGTGGCATAGGTTTCATTTTGAACACAAGGAAGGATGCATCTCCTTTTTTAAAAAGAAGGAAAAAATGCTCTGTTTAAATCATAGGAGGTAAGAAACATTGTCAGCTTTGAAAATGAGATTTTCAGCCAACCTTGACTGGAAAATGGTGACTCAAGTTGAATTTTTGTAGGTTCTAGTCAGGGGTGTGTTTCCGAAAATCATCGTTAGCCAACTAAGGTCGCAAGTTCTGTTGTTACAAACATAGTTCGTTGATTTGGCGTTGTCCAAATCGTTCGTTCCAACAAACATTCGCAAACTTGCAACTGCACCTCTAGAACTGTAGTTAGAAACATAGTTCCTGGCTGTGCTCTATTTCCAGTTATCCCTCCGATATTTGTTTAGAACATTCTAACATTTAAACTTGGAATAATTAAAAATAAGCATTAAAGTCATCTCTCTTAGGTGTAATTTGCTTTCAAAGTATTTTTACAGTCCAGTTTTAGCGATGTTTACAATTGCACTTCCATCTCAGTGCACTTTAAAAATATTGATGTAATTTTGACCACAGCCATGGCTCTTGATGAAAGCTGTTGGTGAGCTATTATTTTAAAAGAGGAATTTACGTTTGGTGTCTAAAGCTTGAGAAAACAAAATATATAGCATTTATTAATGCTTTTATTTTATAGTAGGTTATTTATTTAGTATCTGTGCTGTATATGACATGGGCCTGTTGGTCAGAACATTTCTGCAGTGGTTTGCATGTCAAATTGTAAAAGTAGACTTTTCAAAAAATAAATAAACAATATCCTACTTAATAATAATTATAATAATAATAATTAATATTGTTATTGTTAAAGTAGGATTTTTTCATTTCCTAATAAATATTAAATTTAATTTCTTAATAAATAGCCTCATTATTTATTTATTTATTTATTTATTTATTTATTTATTTATTTATATGATTTATATATGATATTAGAATACTTGTTAGTTTTTGTAAGTGATTTTATGTTAATAGAATATGTAATGTTCTTAATAATATTTTTAAAGGAAACATTGGCTCTATATGTGCCATTTACATAAATTTCAATTAATATGGAAAACTAGGGCATGTTTTTACCAAAAATAATATTGGATTTTTTTTAATGCGTGTGCGTGTAAAACAATATAATTTGCACAGAGAAATTATGGGGTTAGGGTTAGGGTTGATACCACCCCGTTTAGAGCATTATTTTGGGTGTTTTACGTTATAACTAACGTGGTTCAAACGATGGATCTGCGACAGAGAAACTACAGGTTTTGGGAAACACTCGTCACTACATTGTTCTTTTCCCAATCATATGCATCAGATCATGGATGGATGGATGTACTATGATAATGCATCGTACTATGATAGTTGAGCCGCGAGTTATGTCATGGTTGGGAAACACACCCCATTGTTTCATGAAACGATTTTTCTCAATGTTATTTAAAAGTCTCGTTTTTTTAACCAATACTGAGCTGGCCTCAGCTTCAGGCGGCCTGCATGCCCACGGATCGCCCACAATCCGTTTGCTGACCGTCTGATGTACACAGAACACAAAACTGTCCTAACTTAGTAAACTCTATTGTGATTGGTTAACCCCTGTAAATAGTTTTTTTTTAAACCTGTATGGAAGCAAAGTCTTGATTGCAAGACACCGTGCAGACACTCAGGCACTTTTGAGGAAGAAAAAAATCATTCAGCGTGTTCTGTGTTGGTGCTATCAGATTTTTAAAAAAGATATTCAGTTTTGTTTGAGGCACTGCAAGAGAATTCCCAAAGGAGAACTATATAATGCTTTGTTTTCTGAATTATGTATGGGAAATAGTCTCTACCTTCTGTTTAGATTTCCTGTACTGTTTCTACACATTTTCCAGCGGTGTGCATTCTATTTTTGTACAATATGACACTGCATCATGTATTTTAGATACTCCATAATATTACATAAAACTAAACAAACTATGACTGCAAAAATATGAGCGAAAATTGTCCGTATAGTGAATGAGTGTATGGATGTTTCATAGTGTTCGGTTGAAGCTGGAAGGGCATCCGCTGTGTAAAACATATAATGGATAAGTTGGCGGTTCATTCCGCTGTGGCAACCCCAAATTAATAAATGGACCAACCCAAAAAGAGAATGAATGAATGAATGATAAACAAACTGTGACTGATCATGAAAGGTTTACAGCAAAAAAAAAAAAAATGTGATGACGTGAAAACCTTGTGATGTATGCCTGGCTTCTATGGGTTATAAATGTATATAAATATATGTAAATATATGTATATCAAGTGTATATCAAGACGATCTGCTGCAGTTCAAACTGAGCATCAGGATGGGAAAGAAAGGTGATTTTAGTGACTTTGAATGTGGCATGGTTGTTGGTGTCAGAAGGGCTGGTCTAAATATTTCAGAAACTGCTGATCTACAGAGATTTTCACGCACAAGCATCTCTAGGGTTTACAGAGAACGGTCCGAAAAAGAGAAAATATCCAGTGAGCGGTAGTTCTGTTGACGCAAATGCCTTGTTGATGCGAGAGGTCAGAGGAGAATGGCAACAGTAACTCAAATAACCATTCGTTACAATCGAGGTATGCAGAAGAGCATCTCTGCAGGCACAACACAACTAACAAAATAAAATCATTGCCTAATAAAAAAATTGCCTGGTCTGGTGAGTCTCGATTTCTGCTGCGACATTCGGATTGTCAGAATTTTGGCATCAACAACATGAAAGCATGGATCAATCCTGCCTTGTATCAACGGTTCAGGCTTGTGGTGGTGTAATGGTGTGGGGGATATTTTCTTCGCAACTTTGGGTCGATTAGTACCAATTGAGTATTATGTCAACGCCACAGCCTAACCTGAATATTTTTGCTGACCATGTCCATCCCTTTATGACCACAGTGTACCCATCTTCTGATGGCTACTTCCAGCAGGATAACGCGCCATGTCATAAAGCACGAATCATCTCAGACTGGTTTCTTGAACATGACAATGAGTTCACTGTACTCAAATGGCCTCCACAGTCAGGACTCAATCCAATAGAGCACCTTTGGGTTGTGGAATTGGAGATTCACCATGGATGTGCAGCCGACAAATTTGCAGCAACTACAGCATGATGCAATCATTTCAATTTGGACTAAAGTCTCCGAGGAATATTTCCAGTACCTTGTTGAATCTTTGCCACGAAGGTTTAAGGCAGTTCTGAAGACAAAAGGGGGTCTAACCCGGAACTAGTAAAGTATACCTAATAAAGTGGCCAGTGAGTGTATGGTTGACAAAATCATTAGATCTTCTGTGGATTTATTCCAAGTCCTGTTGATCAAAGAGAACACATTTGTTTTTTTAATTTATTTTTCAATAATTAATTTCTAATAACAACTTGATTTTGTATTTGTTATATTGACAGTACATAATATTCTACTAAAGTTTGCATGCAAGATACTTTTCAGCTTAAAGTGTAATCTAAAGGCATAATTAGGTTAACTAAACACGTTGGGTTAATTAGGCAAGTTATTGGACAACAGTGATTGGTTCTGTAGACAATCAAAAAAAAATCTCTCAAAGGGGCTAATTTTATTCCCTATTTTTTTTCTTACTTGTAAAACTGAATATTCCAATCAAACTAAAAGATTTTTTTTCCAGAATTTATTTTAGGAAAGACTATGAAAATGTCCTTGCTCCCTTAAACATCACTTGGAAGATATTCGAAAAAGTATTACAATTTCACAGAAGGCTAATGATTATTATTATTATAACACACACACACACACACACACACACACATATATATATATATATATATATATATATATATATATATATATATATATATATATATATATATATATATATATATATATATATATATATATATATATATATTAGAGCTTGGTATGTGTATTAGAGCTTGGCAGTTGTGAAAAATGTCTCTAGCTTTTCACGTTGTGGAAACCGCTGCAAGGCCTTTTAATTCCAGTCCGTTATTGGTGGCAGGACGCCCTCACGTGCACCTGCGCGCTCTCAGTACAAGTTGAGACGCACGCGAAGGCTCTCGGAGCGCGAGTGTGAACGGGGCAGCTGTAAACAGCGGTGGCGCGCGCGCGCGGATTTTGGTCCTCAATGAGGAGACTGACTGGCCGTGTGGAGCGGATCGAAAGCGACGTCTCTCCATCCGCCGTGTCCATGGACATGTCCGAGAACTGGACCGTAAACTCTACTCGCCTGAGCGGAGTCACCGAGGGACTCGCTTCGAGGAGGGAAAACACGGAATTACCGCGCATTTTCTAAGTTGGAGTCTTACATTTAATGGCAGTCCTGCCCTCAAATGCGAACAGCATCGTAGTTGACAAAGAAAGGCGAAATACACTGGTGTCAATAAAAACCTGACACATCTTGCACTTGAGCGTTAGACACTCCTGAGGAGGGATTTCAACCGAAGCTGGAGATCAGCCGCCACCGAAAGATTTAATAAATAAATAAAGTCTGACTGACTGGACATGTATGTGAACTGATGCGTCCCGCGTTTTGACAGCTTTTTTTGTGTGTGTGTGGAGGAATTCTCGAGCATCAATGCAAATAAGCTGAAGGGGAAGAGGAGGAACAATTGGATGAGGAGGAAGAGCTGTAAACCCACGCCAGCGTTTTCAATGGGAAATACCGGAGCGCACGCGACTGGGGCGAGATGCTCAGAAAAACCGTCTCGTGCGTCGGCGCGCTCTCGCCGTGAGTGAGTTTTAAAAGAGCGCGCGGCGAGGAAGGAGAACGAGCACCGTGAAGTTGAACACATCCGTCAGTCAAGACGCAAATAAAACAGTGTTTCATGTGCCACATGAATGAGAAACCCAAACACGTCACCGAGCTTCCCAAGGCTTGCTGAGAACATGTCAATGTTTAATTGGTGACGATGGTGGAGATGGCACAAGCTTCCTGAGAAAGATTACCGAGCGTGTTTTTTGTGTGTCAGAGAGGGTGAAGTTTATTCGACATGCCCGAGAATGTCTCCCTCATCAGGAACCGGACGGAAGTCGGGCAGGGTCGCGCTTGGGGTAGCGGAACCGGCGCGCGGCCGGCATGGGTCGTCATGGTACTGGCCGGTGTGCTGATCTTCACGAGCGTGGTGGACGTGCTCGGTAACGTGCTGGTGATCATCTCAGTGCTCCGAAATAGAAAACTGAGAAACGCGGGTGAGTGAGCGAGCTAGTGTGTGTGCGCGCGCGCGTTCGGTCCACATCAATTACCTGAGAGATTTTGGAATGTTTACGCAGGGGACGTTCTTGAATTTTTAACATTAAACGCAGAGTGTAACGGAATGTAGCAGAACGCATTCCAGTGTGCCTTCTCTGAAGTTAAATTACAACGCAAAACGATTAAACCAAAAACGCATGAACGCGCCCCTTGTGAACGACCCCGGTAAGTGGATGGGAATCATTCACTGGCTCATGACAAGGAGTTATTAGGATAATAGTGCTATGACTCATTTGCAGTTTCAGAGGAGGGTCATTATTAACAGCTGTCGTGTATTCCCCTGCCGCCACACGGAGAATTTCAAGAATAAACCCAGCGCTTCATTCACAGGGTTACCAGTCATTCACGTGCACAGTGAAGCCAGAACGTGAATGACTGTCTCGTGCACAGAAGAAAAAGAAGAGAGAATTCGGGATTTCTTAAAACATTCTGAGTTCAGCCATCTGCTCTGGTCTATAAAACTGACTCAGCATTTGATTATACTTATAAATACGGTAATTCTGCAAGTCTTGGAAGTCAATTTAACATTTTTGGTCAATTTAACGTAACCTGCTCTAAAACGTATTTTCGTCTAAATTGAGTTACTGAAATATGAGCATGGACCACAAAACAAGTCGTCAGTGACAAATTTCTTTAATAGAGATCTATACATCACATAATAAACAAGATATCCATGAATATTTTCTTATAGGACAATGTTTGGCACAGACTAAACTAAAAAATTTAGATCTAAGGGTTAAAAAATCTAAATATTGAGAAAATCACATATAAATTGGCCAGATTAAGTTCTTATCAATGCTTATTACTGATCAACAATTGAATTTTGATGTATGTTTGGCAGAAATAAAACAAAAAAAATAAGATCTAAGGGTTAAAAACCTAAATATTGAGAAAATCACATATAAATTGGCCAGATTAAGTTCTTATCAATGATCATTACTAATCAACAATTGAATTTTGATGTATGTTTGGCAGAAATAAAACAAACAAAAAAAAAGATATAAGGGTTAAAAAACCTAAATATTGAGAAAATCACCTTTAAATTGGCCAGATTAAGTTCTTATCAATGATCATTACTAATCAACAATTGAGTTTTGATGTATGTTTGGCAGAGATAAAAAAAAGTTGGATCTAATGGTTAAAAGCCTAAATATTGAGAAAATCTCCTTTTAAATTGTCCAAATTAATTCTTAGCAATGCACATGATTTAATTTTGATGTATGTTTGGCAGAGATAAAAAAAAGTAAGATCTAAGGGTTTAAAAACCTAAATATTGACAAAATCACCTTTAAATTTTCAAAATTAATTTCTTAGCAATGCTCATTAATAATGAAATATTGTTTTGATATATGTTTGGCCGGAATAAAACAAAAATATTAAGATCTATGGATTAAAAAAATGAAATATTGAGAAAATCACCTTTAAATTGTCCAAATTAAGTTCTTAGCAATGCTCATTACTAATCAAAAATTGAGTTTTGATGTATTTCCAGTAGGAAATATCTTAATGTATCATGATCTTTACTTAATATTCTAATAAAACATGTAAAATCCAAATTTTGACCCATACAATGTATTTTTAACTATTCCCAAAATATACTATATATAGGCTCACATAGGAATAAAGATTTACATGTTTAAATTGTCTTTAAAAGAAACCCATTCTGAATGCTAAGACACAAGACAACATCAATGCCAGTAAATATGTGCATTATTTTTATGTTGATTCATTATTAGCCCATTTGTTTACTCGTACTTAGTTGGTTAATTCATCTGCATGTTCATTTGTACAAAGCGAAACCTGAAACAATATGTTTCATAGACACAAGAGGGTTTGACGTTACATAACACACAGATATCAAAGACGGTCGGAGCCTGAGAATAACACTGTGCACTCGAGGCTGTCTGACAGCGATACGTTAGCGGACGTTTGAAGACCATGTGAATGTGAGGCTCGGAGAGTGCTGTTTGTGCTTGCGAACATGATTAATGCACAAATGTTTGGATATTTATTGATATTATTCTGAGAACAACTGAAATGCACACACACATGTATGTAGCTGAGAGTGTGTGGCATTTCAGACATGCAGAAGCCCAGATTTATCACAAATGACCATTGCTTCTCTGCTTTCTGCATATATATATACGCATCTCCATCACTTATTTTCTTTCTGTGTTGATGTGAGTGAGAAAGTGAGAAAATACAAAGCAACCCCTGTTAATTCCACTCAAAAAAGCATTTCATTGGAGTCCCCCATTCATTAAAACGAAGGAGCATATGGTTTCAAGTTATGGATCTTCATTTGCATTTAATTTTTTCATTTTTACTGTCTGGCGACACTTCCTATGCTTTGAGGCTATACAAAACTGTTGTCATTATATTATGAAATGTTAAATGTTGGATACAAAAGGCTAGGGGTGTGGATCTACAATGCTATAACGGTTCGATTCGGTTACGATTATCATGCCATCGATTCAGTTCAATTCGATATCTCGGTGTATTGATAATTCTTGTATTAAAATATATAATTTATAAGTATATTTATAAATATGGAGTCAATCTAGGACCATCTATACTTGCAAAATAAAAGAAAGTTTTGCAAACAAAAAATTAAGTATTGAGCAAAAAATAAATAAATAAATGCTGATCTCTTTCTTCCCTGATGTACTTCCCTGTCAGTGAAAGACTGTCCAGCAAACTCACAAGCAGTGCATTGTGCGCAGTTGTCTGCTTTTTAAGTACACTGAAAAAAGTGTTGCATGCAAAACTGTTGCAAACAATTTATTTGTGTTGAATTTAAACAAACAAATTAAATTTTATAATGTTCAACTTAATTTGTTTGTTTAAATTCAGCCCAAATAAATTGTTTACAACCACTTAACGTAAAAAATTTTAGTAAATCCAAGGAATCATCTTTGAATAATTTTTTTCAGTGTACACTGAAAAAAAGTGTTGCAGGCAAAACTGTTGGAAACAATTTATTTGTGTTGAATTTAAACAAACAAATTAAATTTAACAACGTTCAACTTAATTTGTTTGTTTAAATTCAACACAAATAAATTGTTTACAACCACTTAACGTGAAAAAATTGAGTAAATCCAAGGAATCATCTTTGAATCATTTTTTTCAGTGTAGTTGGAGCATTTTAATTACTTGCGGTCTCTAAGGCTGTGCAATTAATCGAAAATCCGGTTTCGATTTCGATTTTGGCTTCTAATGATTGTGAAAAACCATTAATCAAGATAAACGATTATTCCATCATATACTGCCCCCTTTCCAGTTGTACACATTTGTTGCTCTGCAAAGCTCAGCTTCACATGAAAACGACTAAGCATGTACTGTAATGTAATGTTTGCAGCACGGGATGCGCATCCATCATTGATTCATGTTTTTAAAAGCGCGAACGAGACCGCATGCTTCTGTGTTTGTGTCTGATTCGCACACTGAGACGAGCAGAGCACACACATGTAAAGTTATCTTAACGTGAGCGCTTTAATGGTCAAACAGGTGTCAAAACGCGGTGTTTAGAGATTATTCATTTTAACCCTTATTTGTGTAATAAACAAACGAGTTGAGAATCAAAAAACACGTGAAAGAGAAATTAAAGTGACAGTGCGCAATATTCCTGCTGCCGCCTGTTTTCATCATTATAAATCAAACAACAAGAAGAGAAAATCCCTCACTGCTCTTGACTGAAGGACTTTTGTAGCTAAAGTGTTTTTCATACAGTGAAGATGCTTAAAGCACAGTTTGTTTCATATTTTTATTCTATTTTATTTATTTCTCTTTACTTTGCAGGGAGGAAAATAACTGTAGCCTATATATGCAGTTGAAGTCAGAATTATTAGCCCTCCTGAATTATTAGCGACCCTTTTCCCCCAATTTCTGTTTAACAGAAAGAAGTTTTTTTTCAACCCATTTCTGAACATAATAGTTTTAATAACTCATTTCTAATAACTGATTTATTTTATCTTTGTTTTAATGACAGCACATAATATTTGACTAGATATTTTTCAAAATACAAGCATTCAGATTAAAGTGTGATTCAAAGGCTTAATTAGGGTAATTAGGCAAGTCATTGTATAACAGTAGTTTCTGTTGCAGACAATCAAAAATATGTATTGCTTAAGGGGGCTAATAATATTGACCTTAAAATAGGTTTCAAAATATTTAAACCTGCTTTTATTCTAGCCAAAATAAAACAAATAAGCCTTTCTCCAGAAGAAAAAAATATTAGAGGAAATACTGTTAATTTTCCTTGCTGTGTTAAACATCATTTGGGAAATATTTATTTAAAAAAAAAATTCACAGGAGGGTGAATAATTTTTAGTTCAACTGATAATCGTTTTAAATAATCGTAATTACAATTATGACCAAAATAATCTTGATTAGGATTTTTCCCAAAATCAAGCAGCCCTAGCGGTCTCCTCCCTAGCCATAGTAAGCTATTGCCATATAACGCATGCATATGTGATAAATAACGTCAGTGCATAGGGATGAAATAATTCACTGTGAGACAATTCAAACCGGTAGAAATGTTGAATGATTCGCGATATATGTTTCGAACAGAGGGGGCGCTGCATTTACAGATGCAAACTCGCTTTACCTGCACATGGGCAGCAAGCAAGAGGTAGGGCGGCAGAGTAAAATGACTACGGTAAAATGCACCAGACAAGTGCAAACTGTGTGCAAATACTGAGAAAAGACTTTACCTACATTAACAGAACAACTAATATAATGCACATAAACAGGCAGCACAGTGAAAAACTACTGTCACAGATGTCTATTTGCAAAAAACGATTAATTAGCCAAACCACTAATCCAATCTCCGCTTGCTCCGACGAGTGCTACAGAGATCACACGGTGCATCAGTGTTTACATAGCGAAAGTGTGAAGATGTTTTTCATACTAAAAGAGAAAGCTGTTCTGTTACAGGAGCAGGTATTAGATTAGTTTTACTCTCTCCTTTAAAATTAGTTTATGCATATTTTAACAATTTGCTTATTATTACTGAATATTCAAAAATGTTAAGATTATCTCTACTTAAGTGTATCACACTGATACTTACACTAATTCATTACACAAATAGTATTAATTATTCACCTTCATAATCATGTTCAACTTCTGTCTCTATCCTACTATATAATTAGTCATTTTATAATCATTTTTTTAATGCCAGTGGCCAGTCCCCTGGAGCAGAGTGCCTATTGACCACCTCTGCACATGGGCCGGTATAAGATTCAGACTGTATGATAACCTTGGATAAAAATATCACAGTTCTACGGTATAGTGGTTACTGCTCTAAAATATATTCTTTTTAAATGTCTGGGTAAAAAAAAAAAACTTTTATTTTGAGAAGCATTTATAGTATTTTGTAACAGTAAACATGTCAGGCTAAATAATTCAAATGAACCATGAACTTCTGCTTCATTTATTTTAAAAAACAGATTTATTTTTTTACAATTTAAAAACGACATCTTTGGATATCTTTTCTGCTGGAGATACTGTTGTCCTAAAAAAAACAAAAAAAGTAAGTAAAAAATCGTACACATACCTTAGGAACAGTATTGCAGAAAATTTTCACGGTTTTAAATCCTTGACTTTTCCAAACCGCGGTATACCTTGAAAACCGTTATCATCCCATGCCTACTGCACACACTGCTCTCTGGTTTAGGAAAGGCTTTCCTCTCCACACCAGCCATCTCAGTCCCCAGTGAAAGCTTTTTCATCAGCAGGGGACATTGTAAATGTGCAAAGACCTCAGCTTATGCCAAAAAACATAGAAATGCTGATATTTCTGCTGATAGAGTCTTGTTTAGTTTTTATTCTTTTATTTATTTATTATTCTTTTAAATTAGCAATTTAGTCATGGCAGAAAATGTATTATTTTGCAAAAAAATGTGCAGCATTTCATTAAAAGATGAAAGGGCTCTTCACCTTAAATTTGTTTCAAATAATTTTGTTAAAAAAACAAGACTATGACTAAATCGTGAAACGTCTTCGTATCATGAATCGTACCGAATCATGAGTCATGTGGTGAATTGTTATATCCAGCGCGTAATTTGTAAACTGCGAGGTCCCGGAACAGATCAGGGTAACAGATCCGGCATGTTACCAGAGGATGGAGAAGTGTGTCGTGTGAAAGTGGAGAGAGAGAGAGGGGGGGGGGGGTGATGTTGGATGGCAGAGGGGTGTCGCGGACACAGGACGGAAGTGAAGAGTGGGGGGTTGTCGCGGAAGAAAGTGAAGAGGGTTGGGGAATCGCGGAAGAAAGTGAAAGTGAACAGTGGATGGGGGAGGAGGGCGGTTGAGGAGGGGTATCGGTAAAATGAGGTGCTGGATCAGATTTCAGTGGTGCCGGATCCTGATTCCGGCAAAAAATTAAGTCCTGGTTACATCCCTATCAGTACATAATAACCGGTTATGATTATTACTGAACCGATACCAAATTGTTCACATCTGCATCACGGTGCATCGAAGAAACAATTAATTTTGACACCCCTACAGAAGGCAGTCGTACAAATTGAGATGCGAGAGAAAGACAATGAAAGAATCCAAAACAAATGTCACAGAGAGAGAGAGAGAGAAGAGATGATGAGTTGTGTTAAAATATTCTTTTGTTCTCTTTATAATTTGCGTCGTTTGACCTCAGAATGCCAGAACTCCTGTCCTCTGTTGTGTCAATGAGCTTTTTAAAATGCGTTTTTCCAGCTCTCATTGAGCGAGCGCAAGAGAGAAAACACTGTCAATGTGAACAGGGGGAAAGAAAGAGTGGGTAAACACAGATTTGAAGCGCAATATCTCCAAACAGGCAGTCCGTCAAGGCATTCGACAGCGCTGTGTTATTAGGTCAGAGTTTGATATGTCGGCTGTGTTCTGCAATAGTCATCAGTAATACGGAGTGGGTGAGAGCACGGCGAGGAAAGAGACGCTTTTTTTTTCTGTGCATGTCACTGTGTCTTTGGAGATTTTTGACATTTTCTTATCTTGAAATGTGCAGGTGGCATCATCCCATCACTGTCTTAACAAAGCCACGGTAACCACGGCAATGTGCCCGTTTACCAGCACAGCCCTGCACTCCAGCTCTCAAATAAAACATTGGTGTCTTCAAAAGGGATGAAGAGGGAGACCCAAAATGACAGGAATGTTGCTGTCATTCTCTCGCATCTCTATTGTGCTTTCGATAGAGCTGGTAAAGTTCGCGTCTACTGTGTATTTGGACAATTTGGTCTGTGACCCCCCACATGTTAGCGGTGTTTGGTGGAGTGTGTTTGCGTGCCGCAAGGTGACATTCAGTGTCTCATTAGCATAGAGTGATGAGCTTGCTGGTGCTCTATATAGATAGTCAAAGGGCGTGAGATAAATGTTGTGTGTGTGTGTGTGTCTGTCATCCTCGACTGCATCCTTCAGATTTGACCTGTGATGATTAATTTGTGTTAAAGGATCTGCATTTCTGTTCTTCTGCATGTCTGGGTTTGTGCTGCAGCCACATGAACAGCAGGAGCAAGTAGTATTGATTTATACATCAGATGTGTTTAGTTTTGTCCTAAAGGTTCCATTTGCTGTGCATTCCTGGACAGAATCGATTCCTATTGGGTGTTTAAGGGGGAAGTATGCAAATGAGATGACACGCCCACCCTTATGTGTGTTCACCACGCCCTCGCAGCTGTGTAATTCCCTGGAGTAAAACCATAAGGGTGTGTTTAAGACGTTTGTTTTCTCGTGAAAGAGAGGTTCATATCCCCGTAGTGCTGCAAAAGCCTTCTCGCATGATTTATGATCAATGTTTGCTGATGTATTGAACTTTGAGGAGTGGAGCTTTGGAGGGATAGTGTTTTTTCTTGTTCTGTTGAACACAAAAGAAGCTATTTGTGAGAAAAAAATATGTTTTTTTTTGGTCTGTTCAATGAATATATAACAGAGCACTGAAGAGAAAAATTATGTTCTGAGGAAAAAGTATTTTCTTTGGGCAACAATCAAGACTTTTTTCTGTTTTGATCTCCTTGGAATCTCAATCTCCAATTCATATGTTATTTATTTATTTATTTATTTATTTATTATTATTTTGGTGATGCAGTGGCACAGTAGGTAGTGCTGTTGCCTCACAGCAAGAATGTCGCTGGTTCAAGCCTCGGCTGGGTCAGTTGGCGTTTCTGTGTGGAGTTTGCATGTTCTCCCTGCGTTCGCGTGGGTTTCCTCCGGGTGCTCCGGTTTCTCCCACAATCCAAAGACATGCACTACAGGTGAATTGGGTAGGCTAAATTGTCCGTAGTGTATGTGTGTGAATAAGTGTGTACGTGTTTCCCAGTGATGGGTTGCGGCTGAAAGGGCATCCGCTGCATAAAACAAATGCTGGATAAGTTGGTGGTTCATTCCACTGTGGCGACCCCAGATTAATAAAGGGACTAAGCCGAAAAGAAAATGATTGAATGAATGGTATTATTATTTTTTATAGTTATTTTTTCGGAGTTTTCACGTTTAATTGATAGGACAGTAGAGAGTATTGACAGGAAAGTGTGGGGAGCAGAGAGAGGGGAAGGATCGGCATAGGACCACAAGGCGGGAATCAAACTCGGGTCACTGTGAGCACCGGAGTGCATGTGTCGACGCACTAACCACTAAACCACTGGCATCGACAATATTGCTGTATTTAGTACTTTATCTGTGCATGTTCATTCATTCATTAATTTTCCTTCGGCTTAGTCCTTTTACTTATCAGGGGTTGCCACAGCAGAATGAACCACCAACTTATCCAGAATATGTTTTACGTGGCGGATGCCCTTCCAGCTGAAACCCAGAACTGGGAAACACCCATACACTTCTGCGTTCACACACATACACTACGGCCAATTTAGTTTATTCAATTCACCTATAGCGGATGTCTTTGGACTGTGGGAGAAACTGGAGCACCCACGCTAACCTGGGGAGAACATGCAGACTCAACACAGAAACGGCAACTGACCCAGAAGAGCTTGAACCATCGACCTTGCTGTGAGGCGACAGTGCTAACCACTGAACCACTGTGCCGCCCCTATCTGTGTATATTCATTTTCTTTTAGCTTAGTCTCTTTAATAATCAGGGGGCGCCACAGCAGAATAAACCGCCAACTATTCCAGCATATATTCTACACAGCGCATGCCCTTCCAGCTGCAACCCAGTACTGGGAAAAATCCATATACTTCTGCATCCACACACATACCAAGTTACTTTATTCAATTCAGCTGTACCCATGTCTTTGGACTGTGGGGAGAACTGGAGCACCCATGCCAATCCAGGAAGAACATGCTAACTCCACACAGAAATGCCAACTGACCCAGCAGGGGCTCAAACCAGCGGCCTTCTTGCTGACAGTGTTAACCGCTGAGCCACATTGCCGCACCTATTCATGCATATCTTTTTTTTTAATTCAGGTACCCACTTTAATTAAAAGAACAACATCCCCTCTTTCCTTACCGTCATTTGTTCTCTTTTTTAATGATGTGTTTACTGGCACGAGGGTGGGATCAACCTGTCAATCACATTAGATCCAGCAGTAGTAAACCTCAGCCATGCAATCAATTCCCCGGGGACTAAATTAAAGGGGTAGTTCACCCAAAACTGAAAAAAATCTGACATTTACTTATCTTGCATTCGTCCCAAACATTTTTCTGTTGAACACAAAATAAGATATTTTGAAAAATGTTGGCATTTACTTACATATTATTTGTCTTTCCTAGTATGGAAGCCAATGGTTACAGGTTTCTAACAATTTTCAGATATGCTCTTTTGTGTTCAACAGAAAAAGGAAACTCATCAAGATTTGGAACCACTTAAGGGTGAGTAAATAGTGAGGAAATGCTCACTTTTGGGTGAAATATCCATTTAAGTAATGCCCTACATTTTTACTTAATTGAGATGCCATAATCATCATAACTTATTTCATGCCAACTAGGGTTGGGCGATGTCAACCAATTTGGCATCGTACGATGTCTAATGTGAAACATCGCGATGGACGATGGCATCGTCTTCATAGGCTAAGGTGAATTAATTATTTATGAATAATTAATTAATTCATAATAAATTAATTATTTGTAGCCTATACCGTTTCAAATACCTGACCCGCATGGTCTTTGTTTTACCTATAAACAAATAATAAATAAATAAAGATAAATTACACACAAATTACCTCCTGTTAATCATTTTTTCCGCGGGACTCTGGCATGAATAGGCAGAGTGATCTGTGTCGTTATGATGGCGTCGACAAGCTTGGTCGATAAAAAATTTGCCCAACCAACAGTATCTGAGGTTTTTGCTAAAATTACTAAGTAATTTAAGTAATTGAAAAGTCGATTAAGATTAATTAAATATCACATTTAACAACTATAGTGAGGCGTGATGCAGCGGTACATCCTTGATGACCTGTCCAACGTGCACTGCTCTCTGGAGCTCAGACAAACGCATGACAGCGTGTTTGGCTGTGTCTGTGTGTGCGGTCACGTGATGTGCGTTTTCAGCGGACAGAGTGCTGTTCAGAAATGCTAGGTTAACACGATGTGGACGTGGATCATTTTTGTTCTAAAATGCCATTTTAAAACTAAGACCTATTAGTGTAAACGGGGCCTAAGACATATTAATGCGGCTGTCAATCAATTAGGTGGGCGGGTAAACCTCCTACATCACGTTGTGGTGGGACTCAAAATGGGAGGGATTTGGATCTTAAAAGGAAATTTAAAAAAAGACACATGTTGTGTTTATATCACGCCAATATGACTGTGGACACGGCGACGCAGTGGTGCAGTAGGTAGTGCTGTCGCCTCACAGCAAGAAGGTAGCTGGTTCGAGCCTCGGCTGGGACGGTTGGTTTTTCTGTGTGTATACACTCATAGTGTATGAGTGTGTATAGACGTTTGAGATGGGTTGCAGCTGGAAGGGCATCCGCTGCGTTAAACATGCTGGATAAATTGTCGGTTCCATCCGCTGTGATGACCCTGGATTAATAAAGGATTAAGCCAAAAAGAAAATGAATGAATGATTGAATGACTGTGGACACACTATACCTACACACAGTTATGTCTAAACAGCTTACAACAGATGATTTTCATCAGAGGTGCCCTGTAAGAATTGTACATAAAAGATGACCCATTTGATAAGTTTTAAAAGGCACCTAGGTTAGCCCTTTTTTCAGATTTAACCTGATTTAACATCCACAAACCGGGATTGAAGCGTCTTCCTTTATAATTGTTCTGACACACGGCTGTGGTGATGAAGTAAAGCTGAAGTAAATCGCTGTAATTCATTACACACATGCGATATATTAAAACATTTTAAACATGTGAAACTCACTCTTGATCACATTTGATGATGATTGATGATCCTAGCAAACTGAACAGACCTTTTATTCCCGTTTGCTTTGCACACGTCTGGTCTTGTTGTTATGATTATACTCGTGACTACCAGGACATGGTAATACGCAGCTGTCAATCAATTTTGGTGGGCGGAGGGACCGCACTCCTACGTCAAGTTGCGGTCGATCTGAAAACTGCTCCAATTGGTCTACCGTTTTTTATGTTGTTAAATTTGAAAAAAAAGGACTGGGTGTGTTTATATCACCCCAGTATGACGGTCTATGCACTATAACTTCAAATATGTCTGTCCAAACAGCTTGAAAAGTAGATTTTTCACCATAGGTGCCCTTTAAAAAAAGAGCCTTTTTCTAAAATCTAAGTAAATTAAAAGTACAGACAATATCACCATTAATTGGAAAGTTAATCCAATCTCATGAGGAAACCTTCTAATTCGTGTTTTGTCAGAAAAGTGGTAAATTCATACGAACCCGCATGCATGTTAGAAAGGTTGGACATGCCACAAACTCCACCCCTAAAACGAACGTTCACTAGGAGATGACCAAATCATATTAAACGATGATGAGATTAAATGAGATCATATGATTTAGCCACTAAATCAAAAAAGTAACAAACTGCATCGAGATTGTGTTGGGAAGTTCAATTCAGTTTTTTTCCTCATTAGAATAAATGCTGTAGAGACTCATGGGGCCAAACACAGAGGTCAAGGCAGTGCCAATAAATGACCTCTTTCTTTTCAATATATTTCTTATTTAGATCCTTTCAATACAAAGCTCCTTTTGACTGGAATAACCCCCCTTCTTCTTTTAGATCAATTAAGTCATTTAGTCTTTTCAGGACTAATTCATTTTCTTTTTTGGGAACAACTTGTAAATGTTATTCATTTTTGTTCCAATTTAAATGATTATTATTTATTTGTTTATCAAATTGTTTGTACTTTTTGATTTTTGATATGTTTTTGGTTGTCTATAGGTTTAGATTGTGGCGTTCAGGTGAAGTATGCCGCTTGTGTTGTTTAGCTGTACTGTATGTTATGATGTACTGTTTGATTTATGTATCTCTTAGGGACCCCCTCGAAAATGAGATGGTTTATCTCAAGGGGCTATCCCATTTAATAATATTAGATTCAGATTCAGATTTATTTGTTTTATCTGAACTAATTGTCTTTCGATGGCATAGTGGCTAAGTGGTTAGCACTGTCACTGCAAGTAGGTCGCTAGTTTGAGCCCCAGCTGGGTCAGTTGGCATTTCTGTAAGAAGTTTGTGTTGGCGTGGGTTTCCTGTAGATGAATTAAATCAGTTAAATTGGCCTGAGTGCTGGGATAGTTGGTGGCTCATTCCACTGTGGCAACTCCTGATAAATAAGGGACAAATTCGAAGGAAAATGAATGCATGAATGAATTCTGCAGGGACAAATGAAATGAACACTTACCGTATGTTTCCTACAGGGATTTAAATTGTAAACATGGCACCTGCTTCCCCTCTTGGGAGTTAGCAGGCCTGTTTAAAAGTCATTGGTGTTTTTGAGAAATGTGGAGGTGGAAGTGTAAAAGTTCTGGAACGTAGGCTACAGAGGTCAGTCAAAAAACAGCATCAGTGTCAATGGAGAGCGGCCACGTCAGCGGCGTGCAGTGAAACGCGATCTCTAGCTGACCAAGAAAAATGTACCATTTTCCAAATGTGTGTGTGTGTGTGTGGTCATTTTATACAAGGCCGTTTGATCTCCCAACAAAGCCACTCCCTTCTACACACACCCACTTTCACACACACTAAAATTTCCTCAGATACAGGGTTATTGGTGCCAAGTGAGATTACAAAGTCCCAGAGGACATTGCCTGCGGAGCTGCTACAACGGGAAGCACTTTAGACCTGCGTTCATTTATCTTGAGCACAGCACACACACACATACACACACATACACACGGTCAGGTAGGTGAAAGAGAGATGCTACCGTGGTACAGCCCTTCATGTGTGTTTTTACACTGTGAAATAGTGATTGTGTTAGTGAAGTCCTCGTTAGTTTGGGGTCATTAGAGATTTAATTAACATTCATGTTGACTAAGCACTACCCTCCGTTGCCGTCATTAATGGTTGTGTGTACGTGTGTGTGAGAGAGAGTGTGTGTGAGCATTCTGTTATGCTGTTTTTAATTAAAGGCTTTGTGTGTGCTTATGTGTGTGAGAGAGAGACCCAGAGGAAACTTTCAATGCTCAAAAAGACCTCATGGAGATCTCATGTGGGGCTCATTTAAATATCCACTTCCGCTCAGAATTTACAGAATGACGCAAACTGAAATGAGCTGTACTTTGAGAAATCTAATGACAGAAATTGAGACGTTGTTGAGCTCTGCACTGAAGCTGTATGGGAGATGTGAGAGGAGTTGACCGGGGCTGTTTTCACAAGAGTTAAATCTAAGAAAGTCTTCTGGTCTCTCCGTTTAATCTCACTGATGCCCCGGAGAAACAACTGAAGGATTAATGAGATCCATGGGCGTAGCTTGATATTTAGTGCTGTTGAGGCTTTGGGCAGACCATGATACTGAGTGTTTAGGTTTTAAGGATCACTTGTGTAGTATTGGAGTCTGTCAGAACCAAACAAAACATGGACTTGAGAAATCCAGAACGTATTTTCTAGGATTATTCCAACACCCGTGAAACACAGTTATGAAATGTTGCATACAGAGTGGTCTCTCGCTATAATGCTGTTCACCTTTCGCAGACTCGCAGTTTCACAGATTTTTTTTTTTTGTGTGTGTTTTGACTTGTTTTTGTTTACAGCGCATTGTTCTGCGTCCTGATTGGCTGTTGACTATTGTCAATCAATCTCCTCCGTGTCTCATGTACAGTACAAAATACGTTCAGTTAGCCAAATTAACATAAATCTTCGATCGTTAGCAGTGTGAGTTTCAACAAGAATGCAGAAAGGGTTGTAACTATCCGTAGCAAGACCATTGTTGCTAGATCGGATATGGTTGTGGCCGAAAGTTAATGAGAATTATTTATATTATTTATTAATTTTCCCATTTATTGTATTTTATTAACGTCTACCCCCACCTCAACCCTATCCCCACCGTCACAGTACCATTTAAACAAAAGTTGTACCGAGTATTATTTATGCTATCTATTAAATTACCCAATAAATTGTATTTTATAACTCCCACCCCAACCCTAAACCCAACAGTCACAGTACTGTAAAAATATTAATTATTGTTATACAGTGTCATAAAAAATGCTGCTATATTGATGTGCATATCGCATTTCCAGCCGGCCGCGTATCCTGTCTACACTGAAAACAATTATTCAAAGATGATTCCTTGGAATTACTAAATTTTTTTACGTTGAGTGGTTGTAAACAATTTATTTGGGCTGAATTTAAACAAACAAACCAAGTTGAACATTATTTAATTTAATTTGTTTGTTTAAATTCAACACAAATAAATAGTTTGCAACAGTTTTGCATGCAACACTTTTTTCACCATCGTAAAGTAGGTCGCATGCCGAATAGGGCTGGGCGATATATCGTGTTCTGGGGATATGTCGATAAAATTCGCGATACGGTATTATTCAATATCTTTCATATCGATATGGTTTGAGGCCACACGTGTGCATTCTGCGCGAAACAGACCACTTCAAGGTAGCACGCAAGCTCCACTTGCACAGATGTGCGCTCGCGCAAATGAATGATTCACTCCAAGAGTAAAACAAAAGATTTGTTCAAAATGAACGAATCGTTCAAGAACGACCCATCACTGACGCGACATGGAGGAACATGCAGTGCCGGTGTTGTATCGAAATCGGACTCCGTGGATAAATCTCACTCCCTCTCGCGTGCACGCACGTCACTCAGCGCCTGCAGCTGCACATCGGTTTATCAGAAACCTTTTATCGATTATTTCTTCTGCAATTGTCAGCAAGAACGAACAAAGAAGCCTTGTCAAATTGACAAGCAGCACCTGAATGTGTTCAACAGAATTAAAAACGCCAAACTTTTCAAAAGTGAAACCACCTCATGTTCACTAAATATAAGTTCAGTATTTATTACACGGCGGTCTCTTCTTTACATTTACATTACAACACATTTAGCTCTGAATTCTGGTCTGTTATAATGACTGTTTACATTTATATGCTGAACCAGCATTTCATCACAGCACTCTGAAACTATTTCGTTCTCATATCTATTGTCTATTCATTTTCGTCTCCTCATTTAATATTTAGTAAAACAAAACAAAAGAAAAAGTGTAGGGTTTTTAACATGGAGTGAAAGACTTATCTTTAGATGTCATCGATATGTGCACTGTTTAATAATTGTGCACACTACATACATGTAAATGTGTAACTAAAAAAACAGTAGTGCTGTCTATAGTGTTAAGCTGGAAAAAACCCTATACTGTATTTATTTATCAAAGATTTTGTTTATAATTTGAAATGTTGTGCAATATAGTTTTAAGCAGGAGAAAAAAACTGTACTGTATTTTATTTATCAAAGCTTTTTTGTACAGCTGGTATTTTTTGTGCGGCTGTTTATTTGTAGCCCTTTAAGGTTGCAAAACTGTGTAGAATTCGCTGCTTTTATGGTAGCCTATTGCACATTTTCTAACGCTTCAGTTCGAACACACATCTGAATCCATTCATTTCTGTTACTGTCAATATGATTTAGTAGCTACAACACTGAAAAAAATTATTCGAAGATTTCTTGGATTTACTCAATTTTTTACGTTAAGTGGTTGTAAACAATTTATTTTGGCTGAATTTAAACAAACAAATTAAGTTGAACATTGCTCAATTTAATTTGTTTGTTTAAATTCAACACAAATAAATTGTTTGCAACAGTTTTGCATGCAACACTTTTTTCAGTGACAACCACGACAATCTCTTTAAAAGAACGACTCACTAAGTGAAATTTTGAATTACTTTGAATTGGTGCATCATAAGAAAGAAAAAAAATTGCTGAAAACTCAAAATAGCAACAGGAAATATTGAAACAATCTTTGAGCACTTCATATAGCTTAATTTTGTTGGGAAAATGCTCTTTTATATCAAATTTCATTTGGTTTAATTTGTATCTTTATTTTAATGTATTTATATTGGTCAGTTCTCTACAAAACAAACAAAAAATTAAAAAAATTTTAAGTGAAGTGCGGTGAAAATAATACTTTTTGACCTCAAGGGAATCTTCAGCTGGTGTAATATCGTAATATTAATTAATGGTATTGCAACAACCCTAGAACAAACCATCATTATACAATGACTTGCCTAATTACCCTAACTTGCCTAATTAACATTGTTAAGCCTTTAAATATCAATATAAGCTGAATACTAGTGTCTTGAAATATATCTAGTAAAATATTATGTGCTGTCATCATGGCAAAGAGAATAAATCAGTTATTGAAAATAAGTTATTAAAACTATTCTGTTTAAAAATGTGTTGAAAAAAATCTTTCCGTTGAACAGAAATTAATGGGCTATACAAGGGGGCTAATAATTCAGAAAGGCTAATAATTCTGACTTCAACTGTATAAGAGCATTTCTCAAGTGTGCGCACTGTATGTGATCGAGAGACAGGAATGTATGAAAATCATGCGTGTGCCTCTCTTCCATATGGGATATCTACAGTATGAATCGCAAATCATCTTGCAGCCGAATGCTTTCAGATCTCCGCCTTACAAACGCCCCCTAATTAATCTCTTCAGCATAAAAAAGAGCACCCGTCAACATCTAAATCCTTTCCTTGAAATGGCGAGTGGCAAGAATTGCTTAAATTTTCAAATACTTTGACTTTGCCACAAGGAAAAATGCATGCGTCTGCTCAGACCCTGACGTATAGCGCTAAGCACTTTTTCCATGTGAAAAATAGTTTTAATATATGAATGTTGGCATGAATTTCAGCGCGCACACACACACACACACACACTCAAAGATAAAATCTGCATCTACACACATTTTATAAATGAGATCCTGACCAGTTGAGGTTCTCGACTGCTGTAACTGGGGAGCCAGACAGTGGCCACTCATGCTTTTAGGCCAAAAACTCTAACGTTTATCTTATCTTATTACATGGCTGTCTGGAATACTTGATTCTGATTGGTCAGTCATGACATTATAAGGTATGTTATTTAGAGATATCAACTGCTGAAACTAATAACACAGGCTCTTCCGGCTACTGATAATTATCTTGACCGACAGTGTCTGTTAGGCCTCAGTTTTTAACAATTTGGCACCATCTTGTGACTGAATAACAGCTAGGTTAATGTATGCTCCATTCAGGTGCTTTTGTTTCTGTCAGCTTTGCCTTTAATTAAAGCATAACAAACAATGTTTTGTGTGTAAGTTTGATGTTTACTGGCAAGTAGCTGTGTAATAAGCGGTTGTTTTCACAGAATAAAACCCTTCAGTATAAAACTATGCCAATAGACATGTCAGGGTTTATTCTCCAATAAAAAGCACCTGGATTTACTTTATCCCTTACTTATTACATGGATGTCAGGAATATACTTAATACTGATTTGTCAATAGCGACATTCCAAGGTATGTTATTCCAAGATAACAACCGCAAAATAACACAGGCATCAGTGAACATCGAATTACCTTGAAAACGTTCACATCCATATACTTACATTCACATTTGTATGTCACTGCTTCCCTGTCACACCACGATTTTTGACTGTTTGGCGCTGTCTAGTGAATAAATAATATGTAGGTTAGTCTATACTTTTTTAGCAAGTTTCGTTTTTGTCAGCTATGCATTTTTGACCGTTTGGCTCCATTTTGTGTCTGAATAATGCACAAGTTAGTGTATTCTCTATCAGCTGTTTTCTTTCCTGTCAGCTGTGTTTTTGACTGTTTAGCGCCATCTTGAGTCTGAATATTGCGCAGGTTAGTGTATACTCCATCAGCTGTTTAGTTTCTGTCAGCTTTGTGTTTTTGACTGTTTGGCGCCATCTTGTGTCTGAATAATGTGCAGGTTAGTGTATACTCCATCAGCTGTTTTAGTTTCGGTCAGCTTTGCATTTTTGACTGTTTGGCGCCATCTTGTGACTGAATAATGCGTAGGTTAGTGTATACTCCATCAGCTGTTTAGTTTCTGTCAGCTTTGTGTTTTTGACTGTTTGGCGCCATCTTGTGTCTGAATAATGTGCAGGTTAGTGAATACTCCATCAGCTGTTTAGTTTCTGTCAGCTTTGTGTTTTTGACTGTTTGGTGCTATCTTGTGTCTGAATAATGTGCAGGTTAGTGTATACTCCATCAGCTGTTTTCGTTTCGGTCAGCTTTGCATTTTTGACTGTTTGGTGCCATCTTGTGTCCGAATAATGCGCAGGTTAGTGTATACTCCGTCAGCTGTTTTTGTTTCTGACAGCTTTGCGTTTTTGACTGTTTGGCACCATCTTGTGTCCGAATAATGCGCAGGTTAGTCTATAATCCATCTGCTGTTTTTGTTTCTGAAAGCTTTGCGTTTTCGACTGTTAGGCGCCATCTTGTGTCTGAATAATGCACAGGTTAGTGTATACTCCATCAGCTGTTTTCGTTTCTATCCAGGGTCACATGTGCAGTTTTAAACATTTCAAACCTACTTTAGTGCACATAAAATCAAACAAAGGATTATTTCACCCCCCAGAATAAAACCCATTTGAAAATCATCATTCACTCACACTTTTTCACCTTCATCTGTTCATCTTTGGCAGACAAATGAACATATATTTTAAAGAAATCTAAGAGATTTCTGTTCAACCGTTGAAGGTCTGATCTCCCAGAACTACTACAAAGCATCCATAAAGAAATCCATATGAATCGAGCGGTTTAATTTTTGTGATGAGGCAAGACACATTTAATTTAGGCTTCTATTCAGATTAAAACATTGATCAGCGAACATAAACAGAAGCTCAACATTTTCTGTTTGATGCAAAAAAAAACAGTTTGCCACAACATGACTTTTTTTTAAATCACTCCCTTTAAAATTGGCATCAACCGTTTTTTTCCGCTCCATATTTATTAGTAGTAAAATAGCCACAGTGGAATTTCACAGAGGAAAGAACCCCCAACTTATCCAGCATATGTTTTTTTGCAGTGGATGCCTTTCTAGCTGCAACCCAGTACTGGGTTATACACTCCATATACACTCATTCACACTCATACACTACGGCCAAGTTAGTTTATCAAATTCACTCATAGCGCATGTCTTTGGACTGTGGCGGAAACCAGAGCAGCCGGAGGAAACCCATGCCAACACAGGGAGAACATACAAACTTCACACAGAAATGCCAACTGACACAGCCGAAACTCGAACCAGTGACCTTCTTGCTGTGAGGCGATCGTGCTACCCACTGCACCACCGTGACACCTTTGAAAAGTGTATTAATTCTTAATTATTAATTTATCTTTCAAATGATGTATAAAGGCTTTACGGTGGTGGAGTGGGTAGCACGTTCACCTCACTGGGTCGCTGGTTCGAGCCTCGACAGGGCCAGTTGGCGTTTCTGTGTGGAGTTTGCATGTTCTCCCCGTGTCCTCCAGTTTCCCCCACAGGTCCAAAGACATGCGGTACAGGTGAAATGGGCAGGCTAAATTGTCCGTAGTGTATGTGTGTGTATGGATGTTTCCCAGTGATGGGTTGCAGCTGGAAGGGCATACCGCTGTGTAAAACATATGCTGCATAAGTTGGCGGTTCACTCCGCTGTGGTGACCCCAGATTAATAAAGTAACTAAGCCAAAAAGAAAATGAATGAATGAATGATGTATAAATCTCCATTTAAAAAAATACCCTTATGATTGGCTTTCTTGTCCAAGGTGACATATGCACTTTTAAACATTTCAAACCCACATTAGTCCAGAAAAATCAAACATAAATGATTATTTCACCCCAAAATAAAACTCATTTGTAAATCTGTCATTGTTCACTCACACGTTTCACCTTCATCCGTTCATCTTTGGAACACAAATTAACAAAGACATTTTAAAGAAATGTAAGAGAATTCTGTTCAAACACCGAAGGTCTGATCTCTTCAGATTTTCAGTCATACTTTTATAAAGTAATTCATAAAGAATAAAGAAATCCATATGAATCAAGCGGTTTAATTCAAGTTTTTTGATGAGGCAAGACACATTTAATTTAGGCTTCTATTCAGATTAAAACAATGACCAGCGAACATAAACAGAAGCTCAGCATTTTCTATATAATCCATGAAAATAGTTTACAACAGCATGAGGTTTTTCTTCTAAGGTCAACTACATTTACATCTGGCATTACCATTTGAAATCTTCTATTTCTGCTCTATATTTATTAGTTGTCAAATATTTGTAAAAATTGGAATTTTCTATGTGACACTGATCTCAGGGCACTTCTGTTACAGCAGTGTTGGCTCTTCATTTTGTTCTGCTCTTGCAATGTAAAAAATAAAACACCCCAGACAATGCAGATCTGGTCATCCAATTTAATTTAAACAAAAATCCCAAGCAATTTTTCCACTGGAATACACTTGGAATCTCTTTCCAGTTTCACTCTTTACCAGTTGTATCTCTTGTTTCGTGAGCTACTTTAAAACTTTATTCCAACCCCCCCTGTCTTCTAATCCCTATTAGCATTCTTTACTGTGAGTGTTTCTAAAGTAGGCGAATGCAGTAGACCAGACACCAGATTTGTACTTCTTTTTTTTTTGTCTCAAATGACAGAATGCATTTTACACTACATTTATGCATTTTGCATATTCTTTTATCCAAAGCTACTTGCTTTGCATTGCAGACGTACATTTTATCAGTTCATGCTTTCCCTGGGAATTGAATTTTGACATATTCAGAATATGATGCTTTTGGTTAACAAAAGTCTAATATAATATGCATGTGGCGCAGTAGTTTAAAAGCATTTTATTGCTAGGTGTAAAGCGGGACCGGTGTGCTTCTGAGTAACGGCAGCAGTTCCTACATTCATCTCTTTAGCAAACAAACTTTATGTTGTTCCGAATGTCAAAGCCCAAAATCCCCACAGGAAGCATCTGTGCAGTTGGCACACTATTCATCTCCCGAACACTTATTCCTCACACCCTCTTTCTCACATCAGCCAGATCATAGAAGTAATGAGCACAAGTTTGCATTCGTCTGGTTCACTCTTTAAAAATAATGGTTGCAAAGAAAGGTTTTTCCAGAAGAACTTTTCAATAAACAGTTATTAAAAGAATCATTTTTATTTCTTAGTGTGAAAAACATGTCAGTGATCTAAAGGACCTTTTCAAATTGATGCATTGGAAAGTGTTTTGAAATATTCTTCATAGAAGCATCGATGGCAATAACAGACCTTTAGAGTGTGTAAAAGTGGCTGAGAAAAAAATAAAATAATTCAAATGTAATAGATTATTATTGTACACGTAAATATAAAAAACACTACCTCCCACACCTTCTTCACCTTGTGAAGTTTAAATTTTAAACTAATTTCGAGAGGAGCATGTGCTCATGATTGACCCAGCTGGTCCACATTAGCTAATCATGATCCTCCAATCAAAGGATCCCAAGTCACTATATATATCCTCATTTCCTCTCTACAACTATCTTCGTCTGGAAGAAACCCCCCTCCTCCCCTTCCACCTTCATCAAGAATGGGCGGCACGGTGGCCCAGTGACTAGCACGTTTGCCTCACAGCAAGAATACCAATGGCGTTGGGTCTTCACTGGGCCATCTGGTGTTCCTGTGCGGAGTTTGCATGTTCTCCGTGTGGGTTTCCGCCGGGTTCCCTGGTTTCCTCCCACCATCCAAATGTGCTCTATATTATAGATAAAATAAGCCTAAATCTTTTTTCTAATGTCTTACTCTCAGGAAGTTCACCTTGGCCTCAGCAGCGGGGGAGTTTCAGATCGACCTGAGCTCAGTCTCCCCTCGCCCTGTGAAAGGAGGGAGCCCTGGGCTCGAGGATACCTTGAGCTCAGGGCTCTCTCCCGGGACAGCACGCCAAACAAGCTATGTATAAATCGTGAGCTAAGTGTGAACTCTTGAAATGGGTTTTTGTTCAACCCAGCTCGTTCCATAGATGTTCAATTTCCTTGCTAGTGAAGAGTTCAGTTTTTCCTTCTTACAAAGTTTGTGATGTAAATAGCGAATGCACCATGGCATGACAACCGCAGCTAGCTCTAAACACTAGCTAACAGTTGAAGTGTCAAGCGCAAGTGATTTACATGTTAAGTCAATGCAAAGAAGCTAATGGGAAGTGGTTCAAGCTGAGCATTTTATGTGTTTGACATGCCTAGCTCATGTATTGTACGAATCGCTCAAGTTGGACTTTAGCTGACATTCGCACCACGTTAACCAATCAGGAGCTTGCTCTTGTAGGGCTGTGATTATGACGACGTGCCTGTTGTTGGTGTTCCGAGGGGAAAGCCTCCTGCCGATAACAGACAACAGCTCATCAAACTGGGCTCAGCTTAGTCTGAAGCATCGCTAAAAGACTCCATCATCTAGGTATATTTTCTGGGGATGTTTATGAAAGGATCTAGTAGATCAGATAAAATGCAGAACGAATATTCGCTGTTTTTCAGCCTATTTTCTCAATAAAATCTATGTTAGCCATTTAGTAATCAAGCTAGAGTCACCGGGCAGACAGAAGCCGGAAGCTAGCTCTCTGCAACTCTCACATGGTCGCCCACTGAAGCTAAGCAGGGCTGTGCCTGGTCAGTACCTGGATGAGGGACCACATGGGAAAGCTAGGTTGCTGCTGTAAGTGGAGTTAGTGAGGCCAACAGGGGGCGCTCTACCTTCGGTATGTGTGGGTCCTAACGCCCCAGTATATTGATGGGGGCTCTGTACTGCTCAGTGAGCGGCGTCTTTCAGATGAGATTTTAAACCGAGGTCCTGACTTTCTGTGGTCATTAAAAATCCAAGGATGTCCTTCGAAAAAGAGGAGGGTGTTAACCATCCTAACCATCCAAATATCACAATTGGTCTCCTCTCCACCAATCAGCTGGTGTGTGGTGTCCGGTCTGGCACAATATGGCTGCCGTTGCGTCATTTAGGTGGATGCTGCATACTGGTGATGGACGAGGAGATCACCATTGTGTAATGACCCATTTCCACTGAGTGGTACGGTACAGTTTGGTTTGGTACACTTTTATGGCCGTTTCGACAAAAGGTGTGCCGAACCGTACCGTACCACTTTTTTGGCACCCTTTGGAAAAGGTACCAAACACAAGAAAGCGTACCAAAAGGCGGAGCTAGACGCGCAGCTGAACGCTATTGGTTTACAGAGATGCGTCATTCACTCAAGCAACAAGCCAGAATAAAAAAATAAAGGAACCGCCATGTTTTAAATACACAGCCGAGAGATTACAGCGGAATTTTATATACATATAATAACGAGCCATGGTCGACCCGGGCTCAAACAAACCTTGTCGTTGTCTTGATGAACAGCCACAAAGCCAAGAAGAAGAGCATTTTTTACCCTTTACCTTTTACGAGCTAGTCTGAAGCGTGAGCGGTTTCGCTTTCTTGCTTGCGCTTGCCGCGCGTCTATATTTGAAATAACAAACTTCTTGAGCTGATGATAACAACCTGCGCTTGATTATTGACATGCTTTTGAAACCCGATCCTGTCCTGTTGCCTAGCAACTTCCTGCTATCTAAAACACAACTTTCTGTTGGTAACAGCATAACCTTACTTCAGATATATCTTTCAAAACAGCATTAAGTGCTGTGAAAAAGCCTTTTCCCCCTGCTTGTGAAAGTGAAAATGAAAGTGAGTTGTGGCTATTTGTGGGCAGTATAACGCAGTCTAATCATATATTTATAGACTGTATTACCAAAAGAATCTTGTTTTTAGTGTGATGATTAATTAAGTTTGATGACAGACATTCAACGCTTAATTTTAATATCTCAATAGAAGCTTTAAATGTAAATATGACGTGACAATATGATGTCATTAATAAGAACGGTCACAATGACCACTACTGTAATTCTAGTAGTTATAGAATTCTGAAGCTCTACTAGAAAGACCAGGGAGATAAATATGACAATAAATTACACATTTGCTATTTAGATGGCGAACTTTGTAAGTGGAAAAACTGAACACTTCACTAGCAAGAAAACACTTATACAGACCATCTGCGTGAGGATAAAGAATGAGCCTCCTCCATTCGGCCTCTTTACTTTACTTTTACTAATTACTCCTTTACTCTCTTGGAGTAAGGATATGGTGTTGTACACTCCACTGAAGACATTCATAAGCCTACATAATTATTTTCTTTTGTTAAGCGCAAAGATTTGTTTCAAAACTATTTCTAAATTCAGTTTTAATTTCCAGCAAACGAATAAATGAACAATAATAACGACGTGTGGTGAAAAAACTAAGATATATCCTAACACACAATCTATTTTTATGCCCCATATGGTGATCCATATGTCTCCAAAACCCAACAGGGGGACAAATCTAAACTGTATGATGGGCCTTTAATCTCAATCTAAATTTAAAAGCCATTTAATAATGAATTTAATCATCAAGTGCATAGATACATCATTTATAACAAGCATTACTTCATAAATACAAATAAAAAAACAGTACATTTTGATTTCTTTCTACCTTTAGAATAGTAAAAGTGCATTCGGAGACGCCCTAACGCAGTGCGATTTAGATCATTCTCTCGGATCGTTAAAATAGAGCCCCAAGTGTAAACAGGCCATATTTGTTTCTTTAATAGAGCTTCTTGCTTCTGAACAAGAGATTAGACCCAATTCATCTGTCAGAAAGACTTTTGACATTCCAGTTAAAAACAATTAAAAGTCCAGCTGCTTTCTTCCACTTGCCTTTCAATCTTGTCACGAGGAAGGGCGAGGGAGAGGGAAGTCGAACTGAGTTGTAATAAGTGAGAGGAACAGAGATGGATCAGAAATCAGATACGCTGAGAGATATTGACAGGGCGAGAGAAATAGAGCAGACACTGGCAGATCCACACGAGGAGGACAAAATGGAGAAGAAGAAGGAGAAAGGGATCAGAGGAAATGGGCGTCTGTGGAAGTTGACAGTGATTTGGAGAGAGCATAAATGATTTAAGCATGTTTGATTCAGGCGAGTTAGTCATTAGAGCTGAGCGATTCTGAATAAAATGAGAATCTGAAGTTGTGTTGGTTTAAAAAGAGATCCTGCAATTCTGAAGTGACAAACAAACTAAATGACGGAGTAGGCAATTTAGAGCTGCCTTCAATTTTTAAGTTGAATCAAATTAGCTTTACAAGTCATTTCAACCTACATCAATTAAACTGACTTAAATAATACAGTTGTACTCTGATAAATTTAATTTTATTAAGTTGTGATTGGGGAAGCATGGTGGCTCAGTGGTTAGCACTGTCGCCTCACAGCAAGAAGGTTGGTGGTTCGAGTCCAGGCTGGGTCAGTTGGCATTTCTGTGTGGAGTTTGCATTTTCTCCCCTTGTTGGTGTTGGTTTTCTCCGGGTAATTTCTACAATATTATCTATTGTAGATAAACCATTAATGACAATACTATCGTTTACAAACTATTGTGGCACCGCCAGTATTTTGGAGCCATAGTATCACGATACTACCATAGTACCGGTAAACCATGCAACCCTAGTGTTTGGATGTTTCCCAGTTCTAGGTTGCAGCTGGAAGCGCATGCGCAGTGTAAAACATATGCTGGATAAGTTGGCGGTTCATTCCTCTGTGGTGTCCCTAATGAATAAAGGGACTGAGCGGAAGGAAAATGAATTTATGAATGAATGAAGACAATATTTTTCACTTGCCTAGAAAATGCTTTTTGGTTTAAGAAGTTTTAGATATTGGGACAATAAACAAGACAAAAAAATCTAAGTAAGATTGTCAAAGGTTTAAAAAACAAATAAATGATTTGCGATTACTAAAAGTGAAAAATTACATGGGTGTTTCAATTGAGATTGCGATCAATTAATCGTGCAGCTCTAGTCGTCGTTTATCTTGTTCATAAAATACAGCACTTTCCTAATATCTATGCTAATATATTAGATGAATGGCTACTAGTGGACTCGCAACCTTGGGTAATACATTAAGTGTGAATTGAGCATTAGACATTTGGATGATGAACGATATGGAGAATTAATCTAAAATGATCATCTTCTACATGGATTCTTTTTCCCAGGTGCATTTAATCGATACACACTGAATGTATACATCCACTGCAAAACCTATCTGAGTTCTGTAAAGCATTGGGCATACAAGTGTGTGTTTGAGTTTGTGTGTGTGTACGATATTCTGTTGAACTTCATCTGAACTCCATCTGCTAAATAAATGCTAATACAACCTGATCTAAAGAGAACACAATCTTGCACCCAGCAAAGCAGCACACAATATACACGCACGCAAGAAACCATCTGCTAAAGCCAGTGTACGTTCACACACAAGCACTGTAAAGGAGATCTCATGTCACAGACACCGCACTTAAGCTAATGGATCTGAACTTTGCGTGAACCTCACAGTCCAAAAACTACTGCACCTGAGCCTGTCCTACACTCACGCAAACGCTCCAGACACGCAATATGTCTACTACAGTTCACATGCTGTTGTCAGATTTCCTTGCATTACATTCCATTGCATACAGAGTTTTTACTACCCTTGGAAGTTTTGCAGGGGGGAAAAGTGTACAAAAAATATTAGGCTTATTTTCTAGTGTCAGAAAACAGCATCGGTGCATGGTGTCATGATTTTATAGAAAAACTAATTTTTGAGGCTCATGCATTTTTATTGGACGTTGGAGTTTAGTCTGCTTTTCATAGCCGTGATTAACAAGAATTAATTTCTTCTCTTAAATGCAGGGACAGATTTGTTATTTCTGTGGCCTGACCCAACAAGAAGTGTTGGAGTGTCATATATTCTGTATGAAATCCCTGCTTTGAATTGGTGAAGTTAAAATATTGAAGAGTTCAGATGCAAAACCCTCTAAATCCATCAGACCTCTTTTTTTGTAAATGAGCATTTTCTATCAGTTTCATTTTATAGAAATGATAAGGTTATTAGCTGGTAAATAAAATAACTTTTTTCAAAAATGTCCCTTTAGACAATTCTTTGGTTTTTACCAAGGTACCAAGGCGTCAAAACCAGCTAAATCCACCTCTGCTTTTTTTGCAAAAACCTCTAAATCCACCTATTGGGACAAGACATTGTAATTAGTTAAAAAATCACTAAAGATCCAATTAGAAATTATTTTACCGAACATAAAACACATTACACAAACCATCTAAGATTTAAAACACATAGATCTGCCAAGCAAGTGGCGGATCATTCCGCTGTGGTAACCCCTGATAAACCAGGGACTAAGCAGAACGAAAATGAATGAATGAAATCTGTTAAGTAAGTGCATTAATCAATAACAATAAAATTGACTTTTATTAAATCTTAACAATCTGTTGTCATTTCTGATATTTGGGATTTGGATTTAATGTAAGTAACTAAGCTAGTTAGATTCTAATAATGTAGTGTAAAAACATTGTGAAACATCAGTATCTGTGCATTGACCATAAATAAAAAAGTAATATAATTTATTGAAGTAATACAAATAATGTGTAGTTTTATACATTATATTTATCTTTTAAAACATAGCTATATTAGCTAATAAAACACAAGGTAAGGCCTACTGTGCAAAAAAGGCGATGTCTCTTAGACACTTTTAGAAGCTGTCATTTATTCATTCTCACCATACTCAATGTCTTTCATCTATTGTTTATCTTCATAGCAATCATGTGGGATAAAAGGACAGCATCTTAACTTAGTTTTTCGTGAAATGGAGTTGCTGTTTAATGTATAGTAAATCGGATTCATTCAAAGTCTTTCGTGAAATGGAGTTGCCGGTCAATGTATAGTAAATCAGATTCATTCAATGTTGCAACACTGAAAATGAATGCATGCTACAGTTTCGACTGCACATTGTGTTTTCTTTTTTTTATAATGCACAGAGTTTTGAAGTAAGGGAGGTTTTCATTTGCCATTCACTGACAGTCGGACAGACTCATCCAGTTCATCGAACTTCATCTTGTCTCCTCATAAAAGCCGGCATATCAGCGCGCTGCTACACTGAAAACATATGATTCGATTCGTGCCTTCTGATTGGTATTTGGGACATGGCAAGTGGGATTTAGAGGCTTTTGCCAACAAACTGTTATTTCTGAATGCGCTGATGCTGCAATTTAGATTATTTGAAGCAAAAATATTTGTTGAACATGTACTACGTGCCTAAAGCATTCACTCAATGTCATTAGCTCATTTTTGACGGAAGTGGCGTTTAGCGGCATTTGCATCTGAGCTCTTCATTTCATTTACATTCATGTAACTCTCATTAGTTTAAAGTCCTGCTTCATTTAAATATTTTCAAATTATCTGTGCTGTATTGTAATGCACATTTAGACAGACAGTGGAAGGTTTGACAAAATAAAACAATGCAAATAAAATTTAATGCCATTAAAAATAAATAAATGAGTAAATTCTTCCACCAAACAATATATCCTCAGAGACGGTTTTGGATGCAACAACAAAGTGGTTGCCAAGCAACACAGACACAGCACCCTACCAAAGTCCCTTTAAGGCAAGTCATTTCACTCGGCGGTCATCTTTGAAACACCTCTCAGGCAGTATGTTCAAAGACCATAGAATATGTAAGACATGTCACTCGTATCTTTTTAAATGGGGAAAAGTGTAACGGTCAATATGGTGAATAAAGCTCCGCCTACTAGTACAGGAGCCAATCATTGATCGTATATAGTGAATAAAGCCTGCCTTTTAGTACAGGAGCCAATCATTGATCGCTATAGACTGACGATAACGTGGGGGAAGGGCTCAGACCAGACGTGAGTTTCTGCAGATTTTGTGTGATTTGGATGTTTAGAAATTGAACTAAAGGGACAGTTGGTGTTTATTTTTATTGCTGATTCCTAATATGAAATTCAACCGTAAGCTTTGCAGGCAATTTTAGAGAATTTGATATTTCCCCATTCAGACAGAATGCCCAAGCATACTGCCCGAGAGAAGTTTCAGAGATGGCCGCTGAGGCTCTTATCCTGGAATGCTGTGTTCTTTTCCGCCATGCAAAGCATTTATGGTTGGGGCATCTGTCCACAGTATATTTTTCCAAAATGATTCAGGCTTGTCCAGATGAGCCTTTGCATACCTCAAACGACTCTTCTTGTTGGCAGAACATAGAAAAGGCTCCTTCTGTATAGCCTTTCATGGAGCTGTTCTTTGTGAAGAGTGCGCTGAGTTGTGGAACAATGTACAACGACATTATTAGCAGGAAGATGTTCCTGGAGATTTTTGGAGGTGGTCTGTGGTTTGTCTGTGACAATTCTAACCATTCTTCACTTTTGCCTTTCAGATATTTTTCTTGGTCTAGCACATCTTTCCTTCACAAGAACTGTTCCTGTGGCCTTCCATTTTCTTACTATATTTCTGACTGTGGAGATAGAGACTTTAAACCTTTGTGATAGCTTTTTGCGTCCTTCTCCTACTTCATTTTGGTGAATTATCCTAGTTTTTAGATCATTAGGAAATTCTTTTGGGGTTGCCATGTTGCTACTTTCAGGTTCACATTAAGGAGAAGCACAACTTGCAATCAGTTATCTTAAATATCCTTTTTCGTGATTGGTTGCACCTGTGTTAGGATTGTTAAGGTTCACTGAGTCACTTAAATCAATTTTGTGAATGTAATCAAGCATTAAGTGACTGCAGGTTTTAAAATCCACACAAAAGAGAAGGTGCCTAAACTTTTGCACAGCCTATTTTTCAATTTCAATTTAACTTCACACCTCTCAATACTGCTACACTGCACATTTATGTCTGAAACACATGACATTATCTCGCTTACTCTAAAAACCGAATGGAATTTCACTGTGATCTTCTCTTATAAAGAAAGAGCACATAATTATGCAGCCACAGAGGGGTGCCCAAGTTTTTGCATAAAACTACATACAAAATCAATGCAAACGCACAAATAAAGGCAAATATTCAGTGGGTAGTACAAATGATTTAGATTGCACAACGAGTTTGTTGCAAATGCACAGAAATGCCATGCAATTAAAAAAAAATTAAATACAAGCCAATGTTTCCTCTAGGATTTTTTCCAGCTGTGGTGGCAGGCCTTTTACACAGATCTACCAACTACATATGGCGTTATTCAGTGCTTAATTTGTGAACAGATTGGGGTAACAGATTGGGGTAAGGGATCCGGCATAATACCCGATGATGGAGAGGTGTCGCGTGGGGGGTGTTGGTGTGGTGGATGGCGAGCGGGTGTCGCGGACGAAAATGAGCGGGGCGGGAGTGTCGTTGACGACAGTGAAGAGGGTTGGGGAGTCGCGGAAGAAAGCGTAAGTGAACAGCGGATGGGGGAGAAGGGCAGTTGAGGAAAGGTATTGGTAAAATGAGGTGCCGGATCAGATTTCAGAGGTGCCGGATCCGGTGTTTTCCGGCACATATTAAGCCCTGGCGTTATTTCAATGACAATTGGCGTAAGCGCAGTATTACGAGTCGAGATCGAATTTATGTAATACAAGCATTCGAATCTCTTTGCTTGTGCACCGATTTCCTCTGTTCGTGCACAAAACTTCTTGCACGCCCTCAAATATCCGTTGCTCAAATGCAGATTTTCTGCACTGCTGAAGTGCGATTTAGTGCGTTTATGTAACAAGTATGTCTCCAACATTTATTAGATTTTCTAGGAATGTTTATAAATGTCTCCAATAGACCTACAGAGTGGCATTAATGCGTAAAGTGAAATGGCTTTAAACTCCATCAAGATAAAGTCTTTGTATGTACAGCTATAGAGCTTTTATCTATAAAGTATAATTATGGAAACTGTGTTCGTCTTAACTGAAAGCTACGTCGTGTTTGCTGACCTCACACATCGTGCAGCCCTGTCAGTCAGTCAGTCAGCTTGTCACCTTACAGGGTTAAACAAATAGAGCACAGCACTACTACGATTACAGAAAAGTTCACGCTGTTATAAGTAATTTACCTTATAATACGTTTTGGTGCAATTATATCCCGTTTTTTAAAAAATCAACAACTGAATGTTTTGAATGAGAAGCTGTAATGTAGCCGTAGCGGGATGAATCTTGGTGTTGCACCCCGCCATAGAAGAATGAATGTAGCGGAAACCATGCAGGCAGAAAATTCATCCAAGGTGGAAAACATCCACTGAGTAATCTAGAGCAAGTGAAAATGCTTTGTGTGAACCCAGCATAAAATCTGACTGAGGCCTTGTATTTGAACTCATCCTTCTGTGTGTTTGTGTGTCCTGTAGGCAATGCGTTTGTAGTGAGTCTGGCATTCGCCGACCTGCTGGTGGTTTGCTATCCATACCCTCTGGTCCTCCACGCCATGCTGCACGCGGGCTGGCTCCCAGGAGAGATGGAGTGCAAGGTCAGTGGCTTCCTGATGGGAGCGAGCGTCATCGGCTCCATCTTCAACATCACCGCCATCGCCATCAACCGCTACTGCTTCATCTGTCAGGCCAACACCTACGAGAAGATCTACGGCCGTGCTGGGACGCTAGTGCTCCTGACGCTAGTATGGGTCCTGACCGCTATCGCTATTCTTCCAAACCTGTCGCTGGGGTCTCTGACGTATGACCCGCGCGTTTATTCCTGCACCTTCAGTCAGACGACAAGCGCAGGATACACCATCGCTGTGGTGACTGTGCATTTTTTGCTTCCTATCGCCGTGGTTACGTTCTGCTATCTGAGGATTTGGGTGTTGGTTCTTCGCGTGAGGAGGCGGGTCACAACTGACGTCAGGCCACGCCTCCGTCCCAGTGAGTTGCGCCATTTCTTGACCATGTTTGTTGTTTTTGTGCTGTTCGCTGTGTGTTGGGCACCGCTCAATCTGATTGGCCTTGCTGTAGCGGTGGACCCGCCCCGCGTCGGGCCCTTGGTCCCTGATTGGTTGTTCGTAATGAGTTATTTCATGGCATACTTTAACTCTTGCCTGAATGCTGTAGTGTACGGACTGCTCAATCAGAACTTCCGCAGAGAATATCGCAGGATTCTTCTGTCGCTTTGTAAGCCACGCCTCTTCCTGCAGGAGACATCAAAGGGCGGGACTGAGCGCAGCAACAAGCAGTCACCTGGCAACAATAACAACGACGATCAGCCCAAAGCAAACACAATATAATCAACCCACAATGCAGTTAAAGGATCGGCTCACTTCCATAATAAAAATCCAGTCATAATTTAGGTCTGTTCATTCAGTCGTAAAGAAATTACGTTTTGTTTTGTTTTCTGAGGAATCTATTGGAGGATTTTTCTCTATGTATTGGACTTATATGGTGCTCAATGGGTTGAACTTTTGCAGTTTCAATGCAGCTCAAGCTTTTGTGGTTAAAATGATGTTTAGTTTTATCTTTGCCTATCATTTTAATAATAATAATAATAATAATTCCTTAAAGTTTTATAGCGCTTTTCTATACACTCAAAGCGCTTTACACATTTTTGGGGGGAATCTCCTCATCCACCACCAGTGTGCAACATCCACCTGGATGATGCGACCGCAGCCATATTACCCCAGACCGCACACCACACACCAGCTGATTGGGAGATGAAAGGAGAGTGATGAAGTCAGTTATGATATGGGATGGTTAGTATGCCATGATGTAAAGAGGCCACTGGGCAAATTTGACCAGGATGCCGGGGTTAAGCCCCTATTTTCTTTCGGGATTTTTAACGACCACTGAGAGTCAGAACCTCGGTTTAACGTCTCATCCAAAAGATGACCTCTCATTTTTCTATATATGACACTTAATACAAGATTGTGTAGCACCTTTTGAAGCTTCATTGAAATTGCCAATTGGTACCACTACATGGAGAAAAATCCTTGAATTTTTTTTAATCAAAAATCTTAATTTTCTTTTTGATCGAACTTTGTTAACTTAGGCAATGAAAATAAGGGTGAAAGTAGTTTGTTGCCTATAGCTTGACACTTGACAGGTCCTCCCCAGCAAGCACAGAATGTCAACATGACACCAGATTGACATTGTACCTCAACATCATGGGATGTCACATTTTGGGTGGAAATGAAAATCGTGTTGACGTCAAAATATGATGTCAGTGTCAAACGTCGGACAGGCCTTGAATTTTGGTCACTTTCCATCGCAACCTAAAAACAACCAAATATCAACACCTAATGATGTTACAGCTTGACGTTGTGTGGACGTTACCACTTTCACGGCTATCAGTCATAGGATTTTGGTTGCCATACCTGACGAATAAATGTCAGTATTTGACATCAATATGACGTTGGTTTAAGATGTTGGCTCGATTTTGGTCATTTTCCAACACAACCTAAAAATACCCAAATATCAACATCCGATGATGTTACAGCTTGACGTTGTGTAAACGTTACCACTTTGACAGCTATCAGACATTGGATTTTGGTTGTCAAACCTGACGAATAAATGTCAGCATTTGACATCAATATGATGGTGGTTTAAGATGTTTGCTAGACGTTGGATTGTGGTCACATTCCAACGCAACCTAAAATCAACCAAATATCAACATCATTTGACATCGCTGTTGGACATCAAAATAATTTTGTTCTTGGATGATGGCTAGACATTGAATTTTGGTCACCTGACATCATGACCTAAATCTAACCTAATATTAATGTCTTATGATGTTGTGTGCCTGCTGGCTCTGCACTAGTAACGTGACTGAAAACTATGAATGCGCTCATCTAATGAATGAAAAGAGCATTATTGTTGAGACTAAAATTTAGATAAAATGATAAAAACTCACCAACCTTCTGTTAAAACATTTTATTTAAAAATCCATTGCATTGCGCTGCTCATATATTAAATGAGCGGATCAGAGCATGCACAGTCAGTCAAATTACTGGCACAACAGACCAGCCATGTTTATGTTAAGCCATTTTGTTGACATTGCTAACACTGTGACCCTAAGAAAAAAAGAAATGGACATCTTGAATGACAAGTGGGTTAATAATCAGAAAACTGTTATTCTGGAAGTGAACAAATCCTTTAACTGTTGACAGAAATCAAACAGAGAATGCTGCAAAATGCATCCACAAATGTTTTATGTCTCACTTTAGATACCACACTCTGCAAAAAAAGAAAAAAAGAATTACCTCATTGGTTTAGAAATTACTATAATCCTCAGTATTAGAGAAGTTAATTACATCTCACACGTGTTACAATCACATTCAATTAATGCATGCTAATGATTGAGAACAGTGCAATAAGTCATTACCAGACAAAAGGTGCAAGCTGGAGAAAGAGAAGGACCGCAGAACTTAGTTATATAGTTGGAGGCTGTATTTATTTTCTCTCTCAGCCATCCATAAATACTCATCTCTCACAAGAAGGCAGCACCCTGAGGACTCATGCAGTTTCACAAGTGCTTCCCTAATGATATAACAACATTACAGAAACGCTCCCTAAACGCTCACACATTTGTGACCGCTCAGCACCTTGACATACGTTTTCCCTGCGCTCCAATAGAGTTAGCACTTTTGGCACTGTAAGTACACTAGAGCCTCCCCCTTGTGCTATGCAACCAATTAATTTGAAACTCAACAGAGAAAGTGTAAAACTAGGGCTCCCTTAGGTTTGCAGCAAAAAAAAAGAAAAAGTTATCCAAACGTTCCCCCCAAAACACTGGAGCAACGCTCTTGTAAAACTCCCCTATTGCTATGCAAACTCAACATGAGCAACTCCCACAGCTGCAACCATGTGAACACTGTGGAAACCTTCCTGCAACGTTCCCACAACGTTCCTTCACTAAATATGCCAAATGCTGCAAGAAGTTTTTCTTTTATTCTCTATAGGTTTAAAAAAATGATACGCTTTTTATGTTTGTGCATCATGTTTGCACATACAGCATACATAAATAACTGTACACACAGATGAGCAAAGTAATGTTCCAGTTTAGCATTGGATAAAGCAAGTGAATTCAAATGTTCCTGAGAAATTAATAAAACATTATGTAAATTTATTTTGCATATATATATATATATATATATATATATATATATATATATATATATTATAAAAACATCTGACATTTGCTTTTACTTTCTTAAAGGGGACCTATTATGCACAAATCACATTTACATACCTGTCAACCCTGCTGTTTTTCCTGGGATTCTCTCGTATTTTACAGTTCTCGCTATCCCGCTATCATCTCATAAAGGTATTTTCCCGTTGTCTCCCGTATTTTCAATCTTACTATGAAGGTGGCAATAAACATGAAAGAGCTCCTTATACGCAACCCATACCGCCGAACCACCAGGGGGCGCCCCTTGCTATTGTGAGTCTGTTCTGTGCTTTGGTTTTATGTAGGCAATATACTTTGAAATAAATATAAAAATGGCGAGATTCCCTTTTCATTGCAAGTGCCATCGCCCTGTCGTTCGTAATCTAACAAAAAATCGATTCATTCGTTGCTCTTTAATCAGAATGTGTAAGATATACAGTGAAGAAAAGATTATTGAGATTTGATAACTTGATTTTATTTCTTTATAACTAAATAGCTATTCATTTTAATAAGCTAAACTGTTTGCTAATAAAACATATTACTGAGCGTTTGACTGTTTATTTACAATGAAACAGCTCTAGATGAACATATTTGGTAGGGGGGGGGTGTTATGGTGGGCATATCCCTTATTTTCACATCACAATGTTGACAGGTATGCATTTATAAAGTGGTATAAACACAGTTGTGTGGCAACAGTCTATGAATATAGGCAGCCTTTAATGGTAATATTAATTATATTTGTTATAATCACACTTCATAAAAAGAGTCTGTAAAAACACTTTGATTGACATTCTCCCTTTGTACGTGTCATCAGAGGGGGAAAGCCACACCCATAAGTGACGATCTCTCTCTCATTAGCATAAACAGCCCTGAGTGAGAAGCAGCCGTCGTCATTAGAGTTTTGAATCTGCTGCTATGTTGACACATAGGCGTTTATAGCTCCACCCCCTTTTGAAAAGAGAGTGTGGAACACAAGCTTATTTGAATTTAAAGTGACAGTCACAAAAACGGCACAATTTCGATTAAAGCCTAAAAGGAGCAGTCATACAAAATTATTTGTGGGGTATTTTGAGCTGAAACTTCACATACACACTCTTGGAACCTCAGAGACTTATTTCACAACTTGTAAAAATGGCATTATAGGTCCCCCTTGAAAGTCCCATTATAAATAATAATAATGATACTAATATTGATACAAAATCCTCATTAATAGACTTTAAAATGCCAGCATGCCACTTTTATCATTTTGTCAAACTTTAAAGTGCCAGTTCTTTGTCTTAGTAAAAAACAGTAATCCCGAAGGACCTAATGCTTCATCAAATACCAGATATAAAAATAGTTTTCTTATATCATCAATACATATTTATATAATGATTTTTAGACAAGTCAAAACTGCATTAATCTTCTCTTAAGCTATATTTATAATCAGATTTTTGCATTTGAGGAAAATTTCCTATTAATTATGTTTTTACGCAGTGAAGGGTGAGGGGTTTTAATCTATTACAGTACACAAAGATACACCTGATATTTTTAAAGATTCACTCACATTTCACGTAATAAAAAGCCTAATGCAGATTTTAGTACTTTTAATTTTGCTCTTACAGTAGTAGTTTGTTTGTTGGTGATGAGATGTTGTCGCATGATGGGTTACTTAAAAAACTGATTTATTTAAATGCAGGATTTATTTACAATTTTTCCAAAATGTATAGTAAATTACAAATGATTTAACATACTTTTTTTTAACTGAAATAATATTTTGTATTATCACTCCAAAAATGTAATATTTGTATTATTATTACTCCAAGAATAGTATTTTTTATTATAAAAATGTATTATTTATATTACCGATTAGCTACTGTTTCACACAAAATGAAGTTCCGAATTCTATTGCATTAAATTTCAGTCGGCGGGAGTTTTGTTTAGCAAACTTCTGTCTAACTTCTTAGCTTTTGTTTTTAGAGTACTGAATAGATAAGCATTACTAAAGCCTTACTAATTTGTTGCAATGTATTCCCGACATTCTTGCAAAGAAATTGTTTAATATATTTGTATTTTTTAATTGTAATTCGCCACAATCAGCATTCCCCACAGACATCTTTAAGTCATATTTTCAGGATCCTGGAAATGCTTTTCCTAAAATACGTATAAAATAAGATTCCACTACAGATAATAATCATTGTAAATCAATAGACTTTAAACTGTGTGTACATTGTTTGTGTGTATATGAACTCTTTAAGCCTCAAAAGTTAGAAACTAAAATTTGCCGAAGAAAAAAAGAAAACAAATGTGAATTCACAAAGCATTCAAGTGCAAAAACCCTCACTATAAACACCTGCAATTTACTTTAACTCCAAATCTAGCACTTAAAAGCAACTGACGTGATGAGGAAATGCATTGCGGAAATTCCATTCTGCAATTAAAGAGCATTAATGTTGTGGTTGTGTTTGCACCATTGCCTAATTAGCATAGTTACTTTCGTATCCCAGGTGCTAGAAAATACGCAATTAAACTATCAGCTATCAGCACAATTCATCCTTAGTGATTTCCCCACTGAGTCATAGATATGGGTTTACCCTATTCACAGTAATCTGTGGATCTTCCCGTTCAGGGTCAAATTTAAGCCTCAAATATTAAGTACTTCAAAATTATGAATACATGAAGCACTAAAGTTTTAGTGATTTATTCTGAAGGCCTATAAACATTCACAAAAGGAGCTTCGGTTCTGATTGCGCTTAGTAATAATGCTTTATTAAAGACATCAATGCACTTATAAAGTCTTAAGTATAGTATAATCATTCAATATTATAAGAAGTTACATTTAATAGCATTTTATAATCTGTTGAACCATGGTACACTTTGGAGGTCTGTAATGAAATTTTAAGCTATATTTAAAGGGGCTATATGTACAAATTTTAACGTGTTAATTGCTTTTTTTTTGGCAACACAAGAACAGTATCAAGCAAAAGTTATAAATACAAGAGCTTTTCTGACTTCCGAGGTTGTCTATTAAAGCCTGTAGATAGATTCTTATGCCAATGCTTATAATGAGCAGGACAGTGCTGAAGGCGCAATACTGTAATGTCAAAGTGACATACAAAGTAATGGATCAATTCAAATTATACTCTCGCATAGCCAGATCTATAAAGATCTATAGTCTCAAATACACTTTATGATCAAATTATCATAACAGTGGTGTCATTTTTAGTTGAGGCCTGGGAATTGCTGTTTTCTCAGCTCTCAACGATTTTGTTTTTGTTGTCTTTTTTGATGTGCCTTTTAGTTGAGAGCAAAACGTGTGGTGCATATTTACAAATTCAGTTAATGTTCGCTTGCATGCTAAAGTGCATTTTTCAACGCAATTTTACGGCAATTCGTAACTTTTTGATTTAGTGGCTAATTCGTATGAATTCGTACGATCAAATTCGCACATTTTCATACGATTCGCTCATCCCCCAATGACGGTTGGGTTTAGGGGTGGGGATAGGTGCCATGCCTCCTTTTTAAAATCGTACAATTTAATAAGACTGAACTCGTACGAATTCGTACAAATTAGCCACTAAACTGACAAAACGTAAAATATTTACGTTTTCTCGTGAGATCAGGCTGGCAATTCATAACTTTTTGATATAGTGGCTAATTTATTTGAATATGTATGATCCAATTTGTACTATTAAGTATGATTTGCTCATCACCCAATGACGGTTGGGTTTTGGGGGTGGGGTTGAGTGCCACACCACCTTTTTAAAATCGTATATTTTCATACAACTGAACTTGTACGAATTAGCCACTACACTGACAAAACGTAAAATACTTGTAAATATTTTCTCGTGAGATCAGGCTGGTATTTTCAGTATATTGCTGCAAATGTGTTTATTTATTTATTTATTTTTTGAAAACAACTTTGCTGTGAGTAAATTAAATATGTTTCAGTTCAAAAAGAAATATATTTCTCTCGCTTTTCGGTCTTTCGCCCACACTGAGATGTCTTTAGACAACAAAAACATGTCTTTTTGAAAAGTTTCTCCTAAGTGGATACATTTGAAAACTTGATTTTTAATTTTTTTTGGTCGCAGTGTCCTCTATAAAAATGTAGGCTTTCAAAAACAATGAGACATTTTTAGGGGCCGTTCACACAGAATGCATATTTGCATCTATAAAATGCTACATGCAGCGCTCAGGGGTTTTTTTTTTGTAATTTAGTTTTTTGTTTTGAAAGTGGGAATATACAATTTTTACAATCAGATAGAAAAATACTTTTAACAGATATTACCCCATATAATTCCCCATCCCCCCACCCCATTATACGCACATCAGGAAACACAGAATAACTATAGTTTAGACCAAGCTGTTAGATACTTTACATTAAGTTGACATCCGTAGCATCAGATGAGGGTTAAGTGTCCAAGATTTTTTTGACGTTGCATATATAGATTTTCCATGTCGTAAGAATGTCCACTTTGGCATGGTTGATCCGTGCTGATGACAGTTCCAGATACAGTATTTCCAATCAGCGCTCAGGGTTTTATAAAAATAAGCTCCTCCTCCTGATTTGTCAAATGAAACAGCATCATACCAACTTTCTACTGTAAACAGATGCTCGCAACCAATGTTGAGGAGAGTTACTTTTAAAAGTAATGCATTACAATATTTAGTTACTCCCCAAAAAAGTAACTAGTTGCAGTTACTTTTGAGTTACTTTTTCACACCTGCCTGAGGCTTGATCTCTTTCAGATCTTGCAGGGTATTTTTCTTATTTAAATAGAGGAGTTCTGAATTTATCGGCACACTGTATAACCTACACCTTCATTTAACTTTAAAAAAACTAATTAAAAATATATATTTTTAAAACATTTGAGGGCAGGGCAGCTCATTCTCTCATTGCAAATGGGATTCAATGTGATTACACATTTTAATTCAGCAGTTTATTTATTTTAAACGAATTAATCTAAAAAGTAACTAGTGTTACATTTGTAAAAAACTAATTAAAATATTATTACTTAATTTTTTTAAGTAATTCGTTACTTTACTCATTACTTAGAAAAGTAATAATATTACGTAACTCGCGTTACTTGCGTTACCCCCAACACTGCTCACAACACATGTCCTGCCTCTGAGTTCTTCTGATTGGTTAACTGCTTTGGAACTCACATCGATGAGTGCCTCTGCATGTAAACATTATAATTCTTTTAACTCGTCCTAACCACATAAATATGCAGCCCTCATGTGCAAGGCAATACAAATGATGTGAGAAGCAAACTTAACAGTCATGCATGTCCATCAAGCACATGTTTGCATAGAAAAACATTGGAAAAGTAGCACATTGGAATGGAAAAACGCATTCTGTGTGAATGGCCATGAAGTCATGTGACCAATTCAGCTTGAATGCATTGTTAAAGATAAATGTTTTTCAGAAGACATATTTACTTTATTCTTTGTTCTAGTCTATTCTCAATCACTTTTACAACTTTATAGCCTAGTGCAGGGATGTCAAACTCAATTCCTGGAGGGCCGCGGCTCTGCACAGTTTAGTTCTAACCCTAATTAAACACAGCTGATCAAACTAATTAAGTCTTTCAGTCTTGTTTGAAACCTACAGGTAAGTGTGTTGAAGCAGGGCTGGAAATAAACTGTGCAGGGCTGCGGCCCTCCAGGAATTGAGTTTGACATCCCTGGCCTAGTGTGTTAATCGCAGTAACAACTCCACCTCACTGCCATACCATTTATAAAACGGCGGTTTCCTCGACACTGCTGCAATGTTTAAAAGAGCTGGAAAGTAAATAAAGGCAGTTGGAAATGACGCAGCTCAAAGTATCATAGCTTTTTCTGGAGTTTCAGTGAGGATGACCAACTTTTTGCGAAATTATTAAAAACGACAGTGTGCATGTGTTGTTTTTTTTTATTAAATTAAAAAAATGAAGTTCAAATTTATCAGTGTAGACATAGCCTACATTCAAAAAAAAATTAATTAGATTCACCACATTTTTTAAGGTAAGTGCTTGCTAACAATGTACTGTATATGGGCTAAATTTAAGCAAACAAATTAAATTTAGTAATGTTCAACTTCATTTGTTTGTTTAAATTCAGTCCATATAAATAGTTTACAACCACTTACCTTAAAAAAAAATGTAAATCCAAGGAATAATTATTTTTAATCTAATTCTAGTCTTTTGTACGTTATATTTACACAACTGAGAGCAATAAGTTAGTGCTGCAGTTCTCTTAATCGCCACTGGTGGCGCCACTAACGAACGTTTGTGAATTCTACACATAGCCCCTTTAAATATATACATTTTTAAATTATGTGTCCCAATTTATGTTAGTGAAACCCAAACACCACATGGTCCGGGGGTGCTCAGGGTGTTTAAAAAAAAAAGTTTACCTAACTGCATTTCAGCTCCTTAGTAACAGTAATCTATTTTAGGTGCGAGTTCACATCAGACCATGCTAACTGCGAGTTTGCGTATTAAAAACACAATAGGCCACAGTCGCCTCTGAGGGCGACTCAAAAGCACAAATGCAGATGTGAGAAAGAGAGTGGCATATTCGTTCTGTTTACAGTTCCAGTGTTATCTTAGTAATGGAGTTTGTCGCAGGACAGTTAACGACTCCATGTGTCTCTATGCATTTAAAACACGTCACACCATCAATCACAAATATCTTAGTATTCCAGCGGAGTGCCCGAGCGCTCGTGTATCGTACTGTTTATATGGGTATTCCTCGTTTTGATTCCTTGTTTTGAGTATTTTATATCGGTTTCTCTCACGGGTGAGATGAGAGTAGACTAATCTTAGTAACTTCCATGAGTATCCTGTCCTTCTGACCGTGGCAGGATCTTGTGCTCATTTCTTAGTACCTTTGATGAATAATCTCTGTATTTATGACAAATGCTTGTTTAGTAATCTCTTTGTCTTGGTAAATCTGATGAGTGCTGGCTTTCTTTGTATCTGCAGTTAGTATTCTCGTCTCTGAATTTTTGATGAGTACTCCTACTTTAAAAATGACAGAAGAGCTTTTATCCAGCACCTGTAAAGTGATATTCCCTTTGATGGAATAATTATGTTGTGCTTCGCTCAGAACAGAGAAATATAATATTATTATTGTATGTATTTGTTATTTTTATTCGTTCTTTTTTAATAGTTTTTTTTTTTAGTTGTTGTTATTGCTACCTTCTGTACTTTGATACCATTATCCAGTTTGTGAGTGTCAATTTTGATCTTTGGATCTACAGTAAACACTGTAAATGTACTGTATTAGGCGAGAGTTTTGTTTTACTTTTTAAAACATGGTACAAAGACTGAGTCTTTTGTTTCAACAACAAGTATTAAACTCAGTCTTAACTGAGTTTACTTAAATGGTTTATGCAAAATGGTATCTTTATTCATTTATTTATCATTTTATTTGATTGTGTATCCCCAGAAACAACACTGTGCAGACTGTGTTACCTCAATTTAGGAAACTAAATTAAAGGGACAGTCCTCCAAAAAAAAAAAAAAGGTAATAATTTGCTTTTTCGCATGTTTCATCTAAGATTTAGGTGACTTTTTCTTCAGTAGAAAGTCTAAAAATATAGCTATTAGTGAAATTGTGGTCCTGGATGATTTATTAGACGTATTTCGGCTATTATAATATACATATACAGTTGAAGTCAGAATTTTTAAACACCCCGAATTATTAGCCTCCCTGTTTATTTTTTCCCTGAATTTCTGTTTAACGGAGAAAATATTTTTTTTTAACTTATTTCTAAACATAATAGTTTTATTGACTCATTTCTAATAACTGATTTATTTAATCTTTGCCATGATGACAGTAAATAATATACTAGTTATTTTTCAAGACACTACTATACGGCTTAAAGTGACATCTAAAGGCTTAACTAGGTTAATTAGGTTAACTAGGCAGGTTAGGGTAAATAGGCAAGTTATTTTATTAGATTCATCCATCATCCCAATCGATCTAACATTATAAATTCTTTCCAAATAGAGATCATCTGGTGAAATTGTATTCATATAGCAATATACAGTTGAAGTCAGAATTATTATCCCCCTTTGATTTTTTTTTTCTTTTTTAATATCTCCCAAATTATGTTTAACAGAGCAAGGAAATTTTCACAGTATGTCTGATAATATTTTTTCTTCTTGAGAAAGTCTTATTTGTTTTATTTTGGCTAGAATAAAAGCAGTTTTAATTTAAAAAAAAAAAAAACATTTTAAGTTTAAAATTATTAGCCCCTTTAAGCTATATTATCAGCAGTCTACAGAACAAACCATCCTCATACAATAACTAGCCTAATTAGCCTAATCAGCTTAGTTAACCTAATTAACCTAGTTAAGCCTTTAAATGTCACTTTAAGCTGTATAGAAGTGTCTTGAAAAATCTCTAGCCAAATATTATTTACTGTCATCATGACAAGGATAAAATAAATCAGTTATTAGAAATGAGTTATTAAAACTATTATGCTTAGAAATGTGTTGAAGAAATCTTCTCTCCGTTAAACAGAAATTGGGGAAAAAAATAAACAGGGGGACTGCTAATTCTGACTTCAACTGTATATCACAAAATAAAAAATAGATATTGCAATGTTAGATCTTTCCAATATCATGCAGCCCATACTTTAAAGTGATATTACTGAACATAAACATAGGAGCCTGACAAAAGTATTCATTTTAGAAGAGCATTTCAGATGGCACTTACACACTTTTGTTTCTGAAATCTTCATATATAAAGAAAACTATACTAATTTCTGACTGAACAAAACTGATAGTGACTCCTGACAACAGAAGTGTTATAAAGCAAAAAAACTGAACATTATTTACATCATTATTACCTTTTACTTGCATTTTACGAATCAAAAAGGACCACAGTTTCATGTTAAAAATCTTATTAAAGGGATAGTTCACCCAAAAAATGACAGGTATTTTACTCACCCTCAGGGCATTGAAGATGAAGGTGACTTTGGAACATTAAAGAAGATTTTTAGCTGAATCATTGGTCCTTGGTAATTCATATAATGCAGGTCAATGGTCAGCCATTTTTTAGATTAAAAATAAACACATACAAACAAGTGCAAATCAATCCCCATAGCTCCTGATGATACACTCTTATGTAGCAATCTGTGCATGAAATTGAAGATTATATAGTTTCATTATCTATGGATTAAAGATAATAATATTGTAAACAATGTTCGTTTTTTTTAACAGACTTATCAATTTGCAAAATATGGCCTCGGTGTCTCACCAGGAGCCACAGGGATTGATTTGGATGTGTTGTTTTTTTAATCTCAGAAACAGATTACCATTGACTTGCATTATATGAATCATTAAGGACCACGGATTCAGTTAAATATCTTCTAGGAAAGTTAGTATACCACATCTTCAATATCCTGAGGGTGAGTAAAATACAGTGCTCAGCATATATACAGTTGAAGTCAGAATTATTAGCCCCCCTGATTATTTTTCCCCCCAATTTCTGTTTAACAAAGAGATTTTTTCAACACATTTCTAAACATAATAGTTTTAGTAACTCATTTCTAATAACTGATTTATTTTATCTTTGTCATGATGACAGAATAAATATAAATTTTAAATTTAAATATAAATAATATTTGACTAGATATTTTTCAAGACACTTCTATACAGCTTAAAGTGACATTTAAAGGCTTAACTAGGTTAATTAGGTTAACTAGGCAGGTTAGTTTAATTAGGCAAGTTATTGTATAATGATGGTTTGTTCTGTAGACTATCGAAAAAAATATAGCTTAAAGGGGTTAAAAATATTGACCTTAAAATGGTTTTAAGAAATTAAAAACTGCTTTCATTCTAGCCGAAATAAAGCAAATAAGACTTTCTTCAGAAGAAAAAATATTATCAGACATACTGCGAAAATTTCCTTGCTCTGCTAAACATCATTTGAGAAATATTTTAGAAAGAAAAAAACTCAAAGAGGGGCTAATAATTCTGACTTCAACTGTAAATACACCCCTCACAAATCTCTCTTTTAAATTCATATTTTTAATAGAAAGCTTTACAATATTATATTGGCGCATAAATAGTAGGTTAGTCAGTATTGAAGCCAAATCTGGAGCATATCTAACAAAATAACTTACGATAATGGTCCAAAAACTAGTACACCCAAATTATATAAGTATATAAATATATATTAATATATTATTAATAACTTATATTAATAAGTTATATAAAAATGTTAAATACAACTTTAAAAGGGGAAAAATCCAGAGAAGCAAAAAAATAATAAAAAAAAACGGATATTTTGTGGGTTGTAAATTATTATTATTTTTTTTCGTATTTTGCTTGAATTTAATTGTATTGTCTTTCCATTTCTAAATATGTTTGGTAACTGAAATATTATTTTAATAAATATATCTGTTTAATAAATCTGTTTTGTTTAAAAGCACCAAAAATAAGTGAGGTTTATTAATAAACTAATTTCGAGAGGATCACGTGCTTATGATTTATCACAGCCGGTCTCGTATTAAGCTAATCAGTATCATCCAATCATATGAGCCATAAGCTACTATAAATAACCACAGTTTTCAGTCCACTTTATCTTCGTTTGGAAGAAACCCCCCTTCCTCCCCATTCTCCTCCTTCACCTTAGATCGGGTGGCACGGAGGCCCAGTGGTTAGCACTGTTAGCCCAACAGCAAGAACACTGCCAACCCTGGTCCTGCCAGGTCGGTAGGTGTTTCTGTGAGGAGTTTGTATGTTCTCCCCGTGTCCGCGTGGGTTTTCCCCGGGTTCTCCGGTTTCCTCCCACCATCCAAAAAATATACATCATGCATAACAATGAAACATTTGTCTAGCCCCCTTGCTTTTTCCTCATGTGTTCCCTTAGCTACTGCAGACGGGGAGTTCTGAGATCCACCGAGCTCACGCTCCCCTCTCGCTCTGCAAACGGGAGGAAGCCCCGGGCTCGAGGATCCCTTGAGCTCGGGGCTCTCTCCCGGGACAGCATGCCAAACAAGCTTTTGATGAATTATCAGCTAAGTGTGAACTCTTGAAATGCATATTCACTGAGAAATGGATCAAAATATTCATTTTCAAAATGGGGTGTACTCCATTATGCTGAGCACTGTATCTAGAACTTTCCATTTTCGAGTGATCTATCCCTTTAAATGGTCCACTAAAGACATATGATCTTGTATATCCTGAGGATAAAAACAATTGCCAGAAATTGTTCTTTTTTTTTGGATGAACTGTCCCTTTAAGGATGAAGTTAGTAATTGAATAAACCCTTGAAGTAATCTCAACCAACTGGTGCGTCTTATCAGTGTGTCTTGGTACTCGGGTAAGTTCTCTCATCTTAGTAATGCTGCTGTAGTGTTGAACATGAACTGATGTACTACGTTTGTAAAACTTAACTTAGTAATTCAAAGCATTAATCGGGTGAAACTGTTACAGCCCCAAACACTTGTGATATTTCATACCGCAAAATGAATGTGCATGAACGTTGATTGTTTTATTTGAAATTTTTCGAATCTGTGTGCTCAAGGAACAAGACGGCGATTGCTTTAAGGGACAAAATGACAGCATGAGTGATAAATTGCTATAAGGAAGAAAGGACCGATGGGGGGATAGAGCCAAGAGGCTCCAAAAATACGCATTATTGTAACATGGTCTAAAATGGTTTCCAGAAGACTGCTGGTGTAAGATTTTACATGTTAATAAAACTTTATTTTTAAAAAATGTCCACTTTTTTTTAATTCTCTCTCTCACTCTTTGATCTGCTGAAGGAGTAAAAATACCATCATGACCAGCGGACTGAACAGAAGCAGCTGGAGCCAGATCTATCCTCCAGTGGTCTGCTTTTCCTGTGAATTCTTAAAGAAAGGGGCTTTTGCATTTTCTTTGTCCTTCTCTCCTCCAAACTCCTTTTCTTGTCAAACGTCTTTTTCCATCATCACTCAATCTTTCCGAGTGTCAGTCCTTTTTACAATCATGCTCTCCCCTTATCTCTCTTTTCGCTTTTTCCTTCTCCTTTCTCTCCTTCGATGTCAGATGCTATGCTTTTTAAGAGTGCTCGCTAAGGCAAACATCAATATAATTTAGTGGCATTTAAACAAACCCCTTACCGTGCATGTCAAATATTGGCAAAGCCCCAAACACTTTTGTTACAGACATGAAAGACACCTAGCATTTTGTAGTCTTTCCAGAGGGGTGTGCTATTATTAGCCTGCTTTTAACAGTAAACAGTAGTAGGCTTATAAAATTAAGGTAAAGTTGGTTTTATATTGCACATTTGTTCAGCGACAACTTGCTGCTTCCCATGTTGTTTACCATGGCACTTTGAATATTTGAACTGAAATCACATGTATGACTTCAAAACAACATTGGCACTATTTATTTGATTGTGCACAATGCTGTTCTTTGATAGTCATGGGCTGCTAATATGATTTTACTATTTGGAATTCATAAATAATACTGAAGATCATTAAGGAGAAAGTCTGAATGTGTGGATGTAAAATCAACTTTACTTCAATGCCCTACAAATTAGCCACCTAGGTAAAAACAGAGATTTTAAATGAATCAAATATTTAGACGATAATGTTAAAACATACAAGACAATGAGTAAAGTCCTTGTTTTTTTTTTACTTTATATACTCGTTATCAATGAATGGACGTAACCATAAATAGCACGAATGTACATGAGCGTGAAAGCTGAGTATCCGTTTGCAACGAATCGATTCACTAAAATGAATCGTGCTTTGATCAAACGCTGCTAGGGGACGACAGCTGAGGTGAGTTTGAGTTTGACAAATTCCTAATTTCATTTGACAGTAGATAAGTCTACACAGTGCACACCAACTTAAGAATTGTTACGCTAATATTATAACGTCATGTGGCCTAGCGATCCTTGTTTAGGGAGCTGGCTTTGGTTTGCAAACAACCTCCCTAGCAACTCGCTAATCTATAGAAAACCAATAAGGGAAAATTGAGCTCTCTTGCTTTTGATTTTCTTTTATTCTCGTCGTCTCAGTAAAATGTGATTGCTGTGTTCTAAAAGATCAGTTGGACATGTTTTTAGACAAAAATACCACCGAAATCTTCTGATCTTAGGGTTAGAATCCGTTTGAATCGTGTTATTTATATGAACCGTCTGAGTGAACCGATTCATTACATGGAATGATTCAGATGTAATAGTATTTACAACCGAAAACGTTTGATTGACACGAATGATTCACTAGAATGACAGATTTTACTGAGGTAAAGTTGGTTTTATATTATAAATAAGTAAATAGCCTAGATTATAAATGAGCCATCTAGGTGAAAAACAAACGATGAGATTTTAAATGAATAAAATACTTAGACAATGACGTTAAAATATTAATGTGCAATTTAAGGACAAAAATTGGTGTTTTTTTTTTTTTTTTTTTTACTTGTTATGCTCGTTTATGTCAATGAATGAACGCAAACACAAATATAACCAATGACCGTACGAACCGAGTCATTTGAATGATTTGTTTTCCAGAATAAAAGCTGAGGATTCATTTGCAACGATTCGATTCACAAAAATGATTCGTGCTTAAATCAAACGCTGCTGACGGGACGACAGTTGAGGTGAGTTAATTTGACATTCATAATTTAATTTGACATTAGATATGTCTACACGGTACACACCAACTTACAAAAAAGCGTTACGCTAATCATGTGTTGGCATAGTTAGTTATCCCTGTTTAGTGACTTTTTGACTTAGATTTGCAAACAACCTCCCCTGATTAGCAACACGCTAATCGTGTATAGAAAACCAATGCGAAAGGGAAATTGAGCTCTCTTTTTCTTTTATTCTCGTCATCTCAGTTTAAAAATATGATTGCTGAATTTTAAAATGTCAAATTGACCTGTTTATCAGACAAATACCACCAAAGTCCTCTGATAAGAAGGTTAGAATCTGTTTGATTTCTGTTATGGATATGAACCGTCTGAGTGAACCGATTCACTACAACCAGTCAGATGTCCCCACAGATATTTACATTAGATTGTAATATTATTTACATCTGAAATCGTTTAACATGAATGGTTCATTAAAATAGCGAGGGTTTACGCACTCCTCTAAGAAACAAGAAGCGGTGAAATAAGTTTATTCGGTAATTTTCTCTCAAATGTGTGTGAAGCTAATGTAGTCAGGTAAATAAAGTTTTAAAGGCACAGCTCACCCAAAAAATTTAAATTGTCATTCATTCAACCTTTACTTGTTTCAAACCTATCAAGAAGAAAGCTGGAAATCTGTAACCATTCACTTCCATAGTACCTATTTTTTTCCTGTGGAAGTCAATGTTTACAAGTCTTCACCATTCATCAATATTTCTTTAGTGTTCCACAGAAAAAAGAGGCTAATAAAGGATTGAAGCCTTGTGGGTGAATAAATGTTAATTGTCATTTTTGGGTGAACTATCCCTTTAAAGCTAGTTGTCTAGGTGTTTTTTCTCTCTTTATTGTCTTGTGCTTTTTTTTTTTTAATCAGTCATGAAAATAATGTTACGCGTGTTTTTTTTTAATGTGACAATAGTATTACAAGCACATCTGTGGCCCAAACTCTTCTGAGTTCACTGTGTTTTCTTCCTCTGGGTTTTTTTTCTTTTTTGTTCTCTACAGTAAAGTACTATTAGGCTATTTACATGCTAAGGAAATTTATTGCCAAGGAAAGATTTGTTTCTTGAGTTTTTAGGGTTATTATCATTTATTGAATTAGCTTTGTTCCATTAAATGAGTAGATTATGATCCAGAAACAAATGGAAACTGATTAACAAAAATGAAAGATTAAAGCGGCACACATGTAAGAAATCCTCAGGCCAGACAAAGTTGTGTTTGTAATATAAAGAAAGTATATTGGCCAATGTATACATTTATGCACACTTTCACAAATCTCATTTGATTTGTTTGTGAAACCTCATTTTTGTGAAACTCCTTCATTTGCATATTCAGTTGTAGATGTGGTTAATTTTGTTCATTGGTTTACATTTATTCATGGAGCAAAATTAACCCCATTATCATGGTCTGCTGAAAGTAATTCTAATAAATTTCAATTTATATGGATGCACTGTGGGGAGAATAACATCACATTTTTGTTGCGAGTTTTTTAAACACTATGGATTGTGTACAGTCTATTTTGAAGGCAGTGCTGTGATTGATGCAAAACGTATGAAAAAAGTCGATAAACTTAGTGAACACCTATAGAAACCAGTCTAAACCTCCACATAAAATGTTAAAATTGAGCACTTTTTCTAATTTGCTCTTGTTTTTCATTCTCTTTATTTACAATAGAAGCCTTGAGCTGCAAATCGTTCTACATATTAACAATCCAAAGTTTCCTCCATCCAAATTCAATCCATTTGTGTATTGGGGAGGAAAAAAATGTTGCTGTTCAATAGACCTGTCACAATAATCAATATATGGACTTATCGCAAAACACATGGACATGACCTCAATCATTTTTGACGATGCAATATATATCGCCCATACATCAAAAGCAATTCTAGCAACATTTTAGCTGGTTGTGCAACATCTCTATCTCTACTGGAGGTGTCAGTATAGTAAATAAAACACTAGAGTATTTAATATAAATTACTTTAGTATATTTTCATGTAGGTGTCTGACGACAGATAGCAGGTATCATAGCCTCTGTTTTCTGTCTTTTTGCCTTGCATTTTTTTTAGTTCACTCTTATTATTATATATTTAGGATATGCGTTTTCACATTTTGATTCCAATGTCTTAATTATTAAATTGTTAAAATGACTATAATTAAATCAAATATTCTTAAAAAATAATATGTGTTTAGGACATTGTGATGATATTATATTGTCATTCTGTCATTTATATAATGAGTGGCAAAAAATGGCCTTAAAATGACAATAATTTCGTTTAATTGCAATATATTTTGTTGCAATATATCGTAAAACAAAAAATAGATATCGTGACAGGCCTACTGTTCAATCACAAGGAGGCAGAGGAAGGGAAAAGAAGGTGTGATGTGATAACCGAGGTGTACAGACAGATTTTGATTCAGAAATAAAGCTCTTGATTTCCCCCCACTCTGATTTAAATGCAAATGAAATCTGTCAACAGTTGATATCTTCCAGTTGAGGAGCGTGTATGTTTGTGTGCTTATGCATGAAAGAATGAACGTGACTGAGAGGGACTCGCCGCAATTATATGAAAAAACAGAATCTCAGATCTATAAATGAAAGCCCAAAGCTCTTTATTTTCCTCAGGGCTTTCCTGTAGGTCACCTTGAGAAGTTTTAGGCACTGAGCAAACTTCCTGAGTCAGACCGACTTCCTCAAAGCAGACGCTGACAGGAAGTGATTCTGTTAAGCTCAGACAGTTACTTTGAAAATTAGAGCTTGTACTTAGGGTTAGGGATTTAAACAAACTCCTAATCCTACAGTAAGTATTAAAATTTAAGTGAGCTACTCGTACATGCATGAATGAAAGATCAAATTGGGTGGTTTGTCAGGGAAAGGTGCGCAATTACATTTCTGAGTAATCAGACATATCATTTTTGCCTCACAGATGTATGAAATGGTCAAAAAAAAAATCCTTGATTGTCATCAACCCATTTATCTAGGGACCAGGGGCCGGTGGTACCAGCAGTACGTAAGTTAAAACGTAGGCTAGTTGCAGTGGTGTATAGTAACGAGTTACAAATACTCAAATGACTGTAATTGAGTAGTTTTTCTCAGGAATTGTAATTTACTAATCAGTTTTAAGAATGTGTGCTTTTACCTTCCCTTGAGTACATTTTTAGTGCTGTATCAGTACTTTTACTCCACTAATTTCCTTCAACCTGCAGTCAGTACTTTTCCAGGCTTAACATTTTGTATGATATTTAACGTGTTATCAATTAGTAAGCCTCCTTATAGTACTCAAGACTAGGTCAAAAAGTTTCAATATGCTTACCCAAAAAATACTTCCTGAAGCAGTGGTTCCCCAGCCGTGTTTTTGGAAATTTAATATCAAATTGTGACAGTAGACCACAAAATCAATCATAATGGTCCATTTTTAGAAATTGAGATTTATAAAGCATAGCTGATAAATAAATGGTCAGCCCACGATTCAGCAAACATTTGAAATCGATTACGCTCCAACATTCAAGCATGCTATGGGCCTGCTGAACTTATTTATTTATTTCCAAAGACTTATTTCCAATGATTTTTATTAATTTCCAAAGAAAATAAAGATATCCAAAGATGTCTTTTCAAGTTGTAAAGAAATCAATGTTTTTGAAACTAGTAAAGATAACGGAGAAGTACCGGCCCATGCCAACTCCAATTACTCCCGCTAACACAGTGAAAATGTGCAAGCTCCACACGTTCCTGGTCAAGCCGGGACTCGAACCAATGAACTACTTCTCTGTGGGGCGACACAAATCGATCTCGATTCATAATCAAATTTATGGAATTTTAATAAAAAATTCAGTTTTGATACAGATGTTACTACTTCAATGTGTTCCTTATGGCGCCATTCATACCGCGGCGACAGCGGTACTTGGTGCGCCAGCAGCTTTTGACCGCTGGGTGGCAGTTTAACCACAGATATTCAGCTTTGCCTTTCCACAACACTAAACAGACTTTCAGAATCAGAATCAGAATCAGAATCGGTTTTATTGCCAAGTGTGCTTCACACACACAAGGAATTTGTTTTGGCTACAGAAGCTTCCAGTGTACATAAAGTGACATGTGACAACACAAAATAATCTGAAAAAATAAAATAATAATAATAAAAAATGATGAACATTAAACAGATGCGGTTAGTGAAGAAACCTGGATGTTGAGTTGTATGTACAGATTGTTATAAATATGCGGGTTACAAGGTGCTGTGTACAAGTGCGAATGTAGAAAGTATTGCATTGTATATTGATATAAGGTGCTGTGTACAAGTGCGTATGAGAAAGTATTGCACATATTTATTGCACAGTAGGGGAATATTTAACTGTTCATAAGGTAGACAGCCTGAGGAAAGAAACTTTTCCTGTGTCTGGCTGTTTTTGTGCTCGGTGCTCTGAAGCGCCGACCAGACGGTAACAGTTCGAACAGGTAGTGTGCTGGGTGTGAGGCGTCCAGAGTGATTTTGCGAGCCCTTTTACTCACTCTGGAAGAGTACAGTTCTTGAAGTGTAGGAAGGGTTGTGCCAGTGATTCGTTCAGCAGTCCGGACTATTCGCTGTAGTCTACGGAGGTCTTTCTGTGCGTACCTTATGTTATCAGATGTGTTCAATTAAAATATAATTTTGATTTAGTTTTCTTAGTAATAAACATGATCTTATGCTCGCTCAGCGCGCTTCAAGTTTTGCCGTTGTGTGCTGTGTGCTCGAGCGGAAAAGCGTGTTACTTCTGTTTCATTGTTCAGTCAAATGAAAGCACTTCTGTTGAGGTGACAGCGGGGTTTGGGTTGTCAATGTGAGTATTGCAAACTTTTAAAGATGGAGGAGAGTACTTGTGGTCGCTGTTTCAAGTTATCCAGAGTTGTATTTATAGATCTTGAATATTACAATATTATTAAAATTACAATTATAACATCGACAGCAACTCGACTCGCGCACACCAGCTGATTCAGTCGTTTTCTAGTGACATACAAAAGAGTGCAGGGCTTCTTCACCCAGCCCATGAAATGCGGAGCCAGCTCCGGTGTCATCTACTGAACGCAAATGCCCAGCTAGTCCAGCCAGGTATGGCAGAGAGGCCTTTTCAAAAATGGCCAAATACAAAAGAGAAACTGATAAATAGTAGACGTTGATGAGAAATGGAGCAGCATATTTGGTAGTTGAGAACGCGCCGCTCCGCGATGTAGAGCTGGTTTCCGAGAAATGCAGGCGGCGGAGCAGGATACCCTCTTTGCCACGGTTGCGAAAAAGTATCTGCATGCGCTGCAGGCACACGTCTCAGTGCTGCTGGAAACATTGTAATCTCAAATAAGTCTCCGCTTAAACCGAACAAAGTCAACATGTTAGTTTTTCTGGCAAAGAATTTAAAATATGAATAGAAAACAAAAGGCGGAGAGACGCAGTTTTTTTTCAACATCTGACTTATGTTGTTACAAGCCTAGGCTAATATTTTTGTTCTTCCCTACTATTTATATTATTATTGATTAGTATTTGTGAAGTTTCTAAAATGTAACGTTTAATGTTTCAAGCGGTTAAAGTTATTTCTATTTAACTAGCCTACATTATTATAGGCTGTATTGTGTTGTTTTATCAACGAAAGTTAAACAACAAACATGTTCGTTTGTACGGATATTTAGCATAATACTTTGGTCTTTTTTGATTTCTTATTTTTTACATGAAATGTAAATTAACTTAGGTAGGCTACTTGGGTACAGGGGCGTAATTTGTTGGTAGTATACCGAGGAATGCTTAGACGGTGAATATTGTCATCATTATTTTAAAAATTATAAATAAATAAATAAATAAAACACCTTACGGAAAGGATGAAATAAAGGAAAAGCATGCTCTTAATCATTCTTCATAATCTGATTCGTGGCTATACATGCAATAAACTTATATTGCGCCGACAAGAACAAGCTCTAAAAGGTAAAGTCTAAAGCCAGAGGAGTTATTGATATTAATGTTAGTTGTTAATATGATCGTAAACACTGCGTTGTATAATTAACGCCGTCATTGTGTCGTGTCTTTTTTTTTTTTTTTTTTTTTTTTTTTTTTTTTTTTTTTTCGTTGAAGAACAGAAAATTCATGTTATCGACGTCTTCCCAGCCAGGTTTTCTTCTCAAACAATAAAGTTTCGCTATAGCAGGCCCGGCGGCAGGATATCATAAATGAGGGCGCAAGGGCGCAATCCCATTGCACTTGACGACTGAATTTGGTCCTTTCTTGTTCCTTTTATTTAGGCTATTTATTCATTCATTACCGATATAGTCCTACTTTTTATAGTAATAATAATGCAGTTTCGCTATTACCGATTTTATTAATGAAGGCAACGATACAGTTTACATGAATGCAGAAAGATCATGGTTTAAGCACCAAACAAGTGGTTTAAATTATGTTAGTCTCCTTATATCTTTCCGTTTTATTTTAAATATTATAAATGTTTAAAGTTTTAGGTAAAGACGTCAAAATATGCCCACACATGCAAGCTAAACTAGATCATATCTGAGTCATCACGCTTTATTACCCAACCAAAATCAGCGAGGAAAAAATAAATGTTTTAAATTAAATTATATTTAAATGTTAAATTAAATAAAAAAAATGAATTTAGATTTTAAATGCCATTAAAAAATATTTGCTAAAATTAATGTGTTACTTAGTTACATTTTTAGGCATTAGCCAAACAGAAAGCCTGTTTACGGTAAATCCACACGCACTAAATAGCTTTTTAAAATAGCAATAGCTTTTTAATACCTTTTTTCTTTTATAACACTGTAAACATAACTTCGCAGGTCGATCATCTTCAAACGCAAAAGGCATTTTTAAGTGTCCTAACTTGACTGCTGCTGTAGAATGGGATGTTTTTTTTACATAACTTTAAACGTGTGCTTTAGCTATGTCAAAATGAAAGCAAATTTTTTAAGGGTTCTGCGTTTTGTCAATTGTATAGCTTTAATAATAATAATAATAATAATAATAATAATAATAATAATAATAATAATAATAATAATGGATATAACAAATTATAATATTATAGTATAGACATTTTTACTAGGCTACTTTAATATTAATCCCTAACTGAAAAACGAATGTGAAAATGACTGGCAGCTGTGCTAAAATTAATATAATGGCAAATTTCTTCTGCGTTTTTTCCCTTTATAGCTCAATAGTTTTATTCAAAGAATTAGTTAAGCAAAACATGAAATAAATTAAGCTGCGTGTCTTCGTGATATCCACTAGTTCAGTTTTCTCCAGTGTGAGAGGCTATATCATTACCTTTATCCTGATTCTATTTTTATTTTTATTATTCTTTTTTTTATTTTATTTTCTTTGTGTTATATCCATAATTGTTTGCACTACTGCCCTTTTTGCACTGTCTTTGTCCGCAGTGACGCTGCACTGCTTTGGCAATACGAATGTACAGTTATTTGTCATGCCAATAAAGCACCTCAAATGTGAAAATAGCCTAGGCAACAAATAACAAATCGGAGTCTAATAATAAAATAAATGCCATTTTCATTTTCAGACATGTGTGGGTTTTGACAATATGTGTTTAATTAAGCTATAAAGATTAGCCTATCAGATGAAATGCATAGTGAAATATTAAATAAATGTCTCTTTTGCTGAATATTTAATTAATCTATATCTTTAATATTTTTAAAATCACCTCGCTTTGGCCCAGAGAAAGAGGCGCGCGGCACCAGCAGACCTGTGCTTTCCCAAACAAAGACGTACAGTAACTTGCAGGTGAACTATGCATAGTTTTGGGGGGGAAAGAATATAGTGATGAGTGTTTCCCAAAACCCTTAGTTTCTCTGTCGCAGATCCATCATTTGAATCACGTCACTATTAACCCTGCTTTTATTTATTAAATGCTTCCCAACGCCGCATTTCTGTTGCGCGAAAAAAAGCTGCTGCAAATAAACATTTATTTTAGTTATGCCAATGCCATTTTAATAGTTTCATTATAGTAGTTGTTGGTGTGCTTCATCTGCGTGATTTTGATTTGACATTCTTCCGCTAAACTTGCACTGTCTTTGCGTAAATGGGCTGTGAACTGTTGCTATTGAGGCTGAGGCATCAAGGTGTGAATAGGCTATAGTTCTCTCTTCAACTTTCAGGTTTGAGGTGGGGGAAGAAGTGGCAGAGGCAATTCAAATGTACCATCTCTAAATTAAAAAAGGCCACTTACGCGGCATCTGTGTGTAAAGATTATTACCTTATTTTTATTTTATTACTATTATTTATTTATTCTTCATTCATTCGTCATTCATTTTCTTTTTGGCTTAGTCCCTTTATTAGTCTGTAATTGCCACAGCGGAATGAACCGTCAACTTATCAAGCATATGTTTTACGCAGAGGATGCCAGGAGGCCCAGCTGGGGCTTCGGGACGGAGTGAAAGGAGAGGCGGACTTTGCCCCGAGTCTGGGAAAGATGGCTTGCCGTCATTACACTAGTTTTCCGATGGCACACGAGTTACATGCGCCAAACACATGAACAAATAAATTAATAAATAAGGGAAAGAAAACATCTAGCCTTATAGGCTGAGTTCTTTTTGATTATAATCGCCGTTAAGTTTCCGTTTTAAATGTAAGGCTGTTGCATAAAATAATAAAATTGCATAAAATAATACAATTTTAATTTATAAGTGACTTTGCTGCGTCCCCCTTGATGTTTCAATAACGCATAATAATCTATACACTATATTAAATACACTTAAGTAGTCTACTTAACACTTTCCTTAAGATCACAGAATAATATGCAACATCTAATTCCGGGGAAGTTCTGGGGGCAGGGTTTGCATGCAGCTAGCCCGACAGTGAAAACGCGACATGATTTCGGCCTCACTGATGCCCATTAACACCTGACAGACAAGCTTTTGGTTATGAGAAGGGGGAAGGGGTCTCCACTCTTAAGTGTTTTTCACAAACATGAATACACAAAATCCAAAACTCCGACATAGGACGGATGGCGTAACAAAACCTATGCGTTTAAAAACGAAACCGCATTAAATATGGGGCCTTATGAAAATGAATGTTTCTATGCACAACAACTTCTGAACTGAACTAGGCGACCTGTTAGAGGTGGGCGATATGACCTAAAATTAATATCACGGTATTTTTCATCTTTTGAACGGTGACGGCATAATATCATGGTATTACTTTCAATAGCAAAATAATATACATCTCAAGGAAGAACGGACAAAAGAAAGTCTCACTTCTATCACTCTTTAAAAGTTTCGGTTTGGGTCATTGTAAATGCTCAGTCTCGTTATGAGCTGATCTTCATTTCTCTGTGTTGGTGGAATAAAGCAGGCGAGTCAGCCGCACCAATTTATGAGCAGACAGAGCAGGATTCTCATGATGACCACCGGCGCAATTCCGCTCTTTGTTATGAGCCGTAGTTTCAGTGTAAACTTAGTAAAGGTGAGTTTCTTTGGCAATGATGTGTACAGTGTTAGATTTATATTTAGCAGACATTTGCGCTGAACACGCGGTGAATGCAACGCATCGAGATTCAGGCACCTTCTCCGAAAACACTCGATTGATCTCAGCTGGCGGATCAACATTTACCTCATGTCATGATCGCTGCCATCTGCGCCATTATTATTATTAAAACTTTAAGTGAGGTTTGCAAACCTGTGCACTTTTCACTCTTCAGTCGTTTGCATTTCCTGCAGTAACAAAAGCTCCCTGTTTATTATATTCATTATATTCAGACACACAAATGCTCCCAAATATATTATGAGGGCGCATAGATTAAATTTCGGGCGCTCATGCGACCAAAATGGTTGCAATTTCGAGCCCTGTAGTATAAGGACATGTATTCAGACCACAACTGATCGTTTGAAGAAAATTGAATGCCTTATTATTTAGAATTAGCTATTATTGATGTAAATGCAGCCGTTCAAGCCGCGCAAAATTGATTTATTACGGTATTGACGGTATTAGAAAATCCATGTCGTGGCGCAATGTCACACCGGTGATGACGATGACGATGGGTTAGTAATTATATTATAACTGGTTATGTTCAGGTCAATGAAATAATACCTTTAATAAATAAAATATGTTCGTAAGAACGTGGTGGGCCAGTGATTCCGTCGCTGTCATCAGTGGTTTAATGAGCTCAGGAGAATTCTGCTTTGCATTTTTCTATGCATTACTAACATCACTAAACCAGACATTTGTTTTAGAAGTTAACCAAATATTCGCAGAGATTCAGCAGTTTTTTTTTTTTCTGATGCGTTTGCCAGTCATGCCAGTCAGTGAAAAAAAAGTAACCGTGGCCCTGTTTGCAGGTATTAATATTCGTTTTTTCGTCAATCTGATGCAACTTTTTTTATTTATACAGGACATTAAAATGCAATTAAAAGTTTAAAATCAATTAAACTCAATTTATAAAAAGGCTAGCCTATTTTATGCATTAAATATAACTAATTTCCTTTATTTCTGATTAGACCATGCATTTTAGACTATTTTACAATTGTAATATGTGCATATGCTTTTTTTAAAATAACATTCGTTTAACAAATATTTTAGCACATCGAAAGTATTTAAGTGACCTGTTTTTTTTTTAAAACCTTTATGCAAAAGGATCAGAGGATAAATTATCGTAGGATAAACGTATATGGAAAAACACCAATTGACGGGCTCTGCTTTCGGTTTTAAAAGAATCAAGCAGCTTTAAAAAATATAATTTGCTGAAGAGAAATGACAGGGAAAAAAAGAAAGAAAAAGATTAAATATATAGGGACTGTTAAAAGAACATTTCTCTTTAATATATTCTTTCGACTCCGAAACATCAGCTAAGATTATGATGAATGACGGAGTTTCTCTATTGCCTGCTTTAGCAGTGCGTCCCGGTCTATGAACGAGGAGGCGGAGAGAATGCGCTGTTTAGTTTCGGCTTGATATATTTAAATAGAAACTAACACTGAACTGCTTTTAACGCTCAAAAAGTTAAACTAAAATGCACAACTCTTGTTGGTTGCACCCGCGGGATGCACAATGAAACGCGCCATTATTTTAATTCTATATTCGTGAAAAATGAGCCATGAGAGATTTTTGAAGGTGCTCTCTAGCGGCGAAGTTCCTGGCAGAGTAGCGAGTGAAAAAATGTGCATAAAGAAATTGGACAAGAGGAATAACATTTTAAATTATATAACAAACATCGTATTCTTTCTAATCCTCGCCCAGTTTTAATACAAGTTGTGTTTTTTTAATATTTGTGGCTGGGAAGTTTATTAAGAATATATTTATAAGTATATATAATTAAATAAATACATAATTATATATATATATATATATATATAGAGAGAGAGAGAGAGAGAGAGAGAGAGAGAGAGAGAGAGAGAGAGAGAGAGAGAGAGAGAGAGAGAGAGAGAGAGAGAGAGAGAGAGAGAGAGAGAGAGAGAGAGAGAGAGAGAGAGAGAGAGAGAGAGAGAGAGAGAGAGAGAGAGAGAGAGAGAGAGAGAGAGAGAGAGAGAGAGCAAAAAAAAATTTTTATTATACTTTTAGTGATCTGCTTAAGGTAGGTCAATTTATTTTTTTTGCTTTTGATGAAGCAGCATTCAACTTAAGCTCTTTAGACCATGCCCCTGACGATTTCTCAGTGTTTCGCCGCAATATCTTTAAATAAATTATTTATTGAGGCATATTTTGATTATTAATTTATTTTCATTATTCGTTTATTATTATGTACAATAATTCAGACATAAAATAAGATAGTAAAATATAATCAACAACGAAAATGTAAATAAAAACATAAATGAAAAAGTCTTGTCTTAGTCCTATCAAAACGGCAAACACTAAAAGCAGGCTAAAAGACTGCTTTATTTATTTATTTAAGACTACTTATTGTACTGAATGTTTGTGCTTTCATGCTAGTTGTCTTTTTTATTTCTTCAATTCCAAAACGAGTCCTCTTTGCACTTAAAAAGTTTACAATAAAGTGTGTTAACAAATTTTAAATGATTAATGAAAGACTTATAATGCTTTGACCTATTGTTTAATATCATTTACAAGCACAGTAGCATATTTAAAGCTGCTGTAAAGGCTATTTCTTTCCGTTCGCATCCCGTCCCTTTGCGCCCCCTGGCGGCTTTTTCACAAACTGCGGTCTTACACTAAAAACAGAGCAGCATTTATTTCAAACGGCGGCGGTATAAGCCACGGCGGTAATAGCCACTTTGAACTCTCACCTACTGTATATTAACTCTCTTTCGACTTAGTCCCTGAATCCCCAGCAGCACAGTGGTTCAGTGGTTCGAGTGCTTTCTGGGTCAGTTGGCATTTCTGTGTGACGTTTGCATGTTCTTGTGGGTTTCCTCTGGGTGCTCTGGTTTCCCCCACAATCCAAACACATGCGCTATAGGTAAATTGGGTAAGCTAAATTGGCTGTAGTGTATGAGTGTGTGGAGTGTATGGATGTTTCCCAGTACTTGGTTGCGCCTGGAAGGGCATCCGCTGTGTAAAACATATGCCGCAATAGTTGGTGGTTCATTCTGCTGTGGTGACCCCTGATAAATAAGGGAGTAAGCAGAAGAAAAATGAACGAACGAATGAATGAATATTCCCTGATTTATCAGGGGTCACCACAGTGAAATGAACCGTTGATTTCTTTGGTGTGTGTTTTATTTGGCGCACACCCTTCTAGCTGCAGCCCAGCTCTGAGAGTATGCTAACTTGTAAACTGTTTTGATATATTCATGATATGAAAATATGTTCATAGATTATAACATTTGCATAATATTCTAATGATTTCTGGCATGAAAGAAAACTCAATCATTTTGACTCATACAATGTGTGGTTAGCTATTCCTACAAATATACACATGCAACTTAAGACTAGCCCAGGGCACATATGAGAAAGCATTAATGATTTAGTTTTAGCATTCATTTTTTATTTCCAAACTGCAATGATACCACACATGTGCATCAAGAAACATAACAGAGCACAATTTCAGCAATCACATTTAACATGAATTTAGCAACTATGTTCTGTACGCACAGGCACTTTTCCTTTCATGCCATTGTGCTGTTAATAAACCTGCAATAGCAATGAGTTCTTAGCACCTTTTGTGCATGTCATCCAAACAGTGCGGCGAAACACGGAGCCGCATATTTCACGTTTGACAGCAATGTAGGCAGAGTCACGCATTTCCGATGAGCGTGGGATTCAAAAAAAAGCAAAAACCAACAAAGTTTTTAGCTGATAATCCTAGCGCAGTATGCTGGGGATTGATCTGCTTGAGCTGAGATGATTATCTAAAGCGCTGTATGAGATTAATCAGCTATACCCACAACATAATTTACAATAATTAACTCGCATTGGTGGAGACAGTCAAATGTATGCACGAGTCAGTCGCGAGTTACGCTAGCAAGTCACGTTGCAAATGCCTTAAATACAGTGTTTGAATTGATTTAAAGCTATTGGGGGGTCCCTCTATCCAACCTCCCATAGTTCCTTGGGAAAAAAAAAAAAAAACACCGTAAATGTCAACTTTTTATATTTACTTAGTTTCAGAACATGCAACTTGGCATTTATTTTTGTACAGCATTATTAAAGGACAAAGGCGTTTCTCCACAAAATTTAACACAGTAACAAACTTGGCCGTCTTGTCTTGGTTCCCTTGTCCAGATGTTAATGCTGCCACTACAGTGAATATATCTGTAAAAGCACTCCATATTAGTCATGGAATACATTAGCATTGATTATTTCTGCTAATATACTTGGTGGATAGGTTAATTAAAGCAGTGCACAGTGCCTTATAGATATTCGTTTTTATTTATGTATTTCATTTCAAAAGCTGATTTATCTTGCATGTTACATTATTGCATGCTAAAGCAATAACATTCCCTGCATAACTGTGGTCTGTGACCGGAGTATGATCCCTGTGTCTACAGTCTAAAATAGCTTTTTATTATTTGTTTATTCATTGGGAAGTGGTTTCTGGTCATATTTTTGTCCGTTTGTTTAAAATTGTGCAATTGTAATCATTTATATTGTTAATATTTACTTCGTTATTGCTGACAAAATTGTAAAAAGGCGTAAATCAAAAATCTATTTTGTCAGTAATGTTGCTTAAACAAGCTGTTATTCAGAATCTGAATCAGTAAGAGCTTTATTGCCAGGTAGGTTCACACATACCAGGAATTTGTTTTCGTGACAGAGCTTCTACAGTGCAACAGGATAACAGAGGACAAAAAACAGATAATGTATTTTAGCAGATATACAAACTGACAAGTGTATGTACAGGTATATTACTATATACAACATTATATGTGCAGCTGTTATGTACAAATTGGCATGTAAAGTGTGTTGTTAAATTAGTGTATATGTGTATAAAAGTGTATGGCAAGTAGTGATGTTGGTTCCACAATTATTATCATCAAGTGTTCATGAGATGGATTGCCTGAGGGAAGAAACTGTTTCTGTGTCGGGCTGTTCTGGTGCGCAGTGCTCTGTAGCGTCGACCAGAAGGTAAAAGTTCAACGAGGCAGTGTGCTGGGTGTGAGGGGTCCAGAGTGAGTTTGGCTGCCCTTCGGCTCGTTCTGGAGAAGTACAGTTGTTGGAGAGTAGGGAGGGTTGTACCAATGATTCGCTCAGCAGTCCGAACTATTCGACACAGTCTTCGAAAGTCAGATTTGGTAGCTGAGCTAAACCGGACAGTTATTGATGTGCAGATGACTGATTCAATCGTGGAGATGTAGAACTGTTTCAGCAGCTCCTTTGGGAGGTTGAACTTCCTCAGCTGATGAAGGAAGTACAGCCTTTGTTGAGCTTTTTTGACAATGGAGTCAATGTGAGCGTCCCACTTCAGGTCCTGAGAGGTGGTGGTGCCCAGGAACCTGAATGACTCCACTGCTGCCACAATACTATCCATGATGCTCAGTTTCTCCTGAAGTCCACTGTCATCTTCACTGTTGGAGAGTAAGTTACTAGATTTAAAATTAAAGTAATTTAATCCATAATGGTTTGCTAGCTACAACCAAGACAGACCGGGGGAGGATGCAAGCTGAGCTGTGTGCAATGTTTTAATACAGGGGTATATGCAGAAAGACTTTTAATTGTTCAGCAACCTGGGTCAAAAACTCCAGATGAATTGTATGCTGTTTCATAATGGTCATGTTTAAGGTTTGTTTTATTTAAAAATCAACAATCTTTACTGCCAGATTGATATACAATATAAAGTGGGTCTCTGAATGTGCAAGAAACACTGCATTAAATCACATTTTTCCACACCATGTCTTTAAAATATGAACATTTATTTTACTCCAGTATTTTCAATGGAGTTTCTGCGCTCGCCTGCTGATCCTGGCATCACGTATGTAAACGGTCTTTCATTTCGTTCGACGCTTGTACAACTAAATGAATACTGAAGTCTAATTAACGTATTGTATTTTATTTACATTACAACATAGATGCTGTGAAAGGAACCTTATGAAATTAAATAAGTCACGTTAACCGTTCACCGGACATTTATCAGTATGGGAAGAAACATTAGCTGTGCATGTACCCTATTCCCTACTACAGTATAAGAAATGTAAAAATTATGTGACAAATTACACAAGTCAGAATTCAAAAAGTACACAAAAAAATACCAGAATGTAATTTTGCTAAAGGTTTTAACACAACTAATCAGTTCACAACTAATCTGTTTTGAGATTCGTTTGTAGTAAGTGAATGAGATCCAATTTGTTTTAAGACTGATCATATCACTCTGCATTCTTGAAATTATGTGTTTTTTGCTAGCTTCAGCCCAGCGTAGATTAGGGTTGGGTATCGTTTGGGTTTTTTTCGATACCGGTGCTAAATCGATACTTTTTAAAACGGTACCGGTGCCAGAACTTGTACTTTTTAGCCACAAAATTATATGACCGAATTTTATTTTTTAATAATTATAATTGAACAATATAAATATATATTTATAATAGGTTTAAAGTAAACATCAATTCATATTTTATATATTTGAATTGCATTACTATATTTCTTTGATCATTTGTTTCATTTGCATTATGCTTAACATTACATTAGCTTACTACTAACCTGTGAAAAGGCTGTTATCAAAATCAGGGAACATCTTTTTTTCTAGGTTTGGAGCTTGTGACTACTTTTACATGGACATTAATGATCTAATTATTTGCCTTAATCTGAGTAAGACAATAATATGATTCAGGTGTTTACATGAGTTGCTTTTAGCATGTTACATTTATGATTCTCAGTTACATGTTATAGCACATAGAACCATTAACGTCATTGCGTCACCAGCGTATAAATGTTTCCTCCGCAGTTTGTGTTGGTGGTCCTTTAAGATAATCAAAAATCACTGTTTACGTGGAAGACTCTTGAGTATTGTCTTAATCATATTAAAATCAGAGTATTGGTGTCCATGTAAACGTACTCACTGAATGTTCCAGATGATGTCACAAGACAGTCCATTTCCTCACCTTTTAGTTGACTCCATGAGCCCTCAAATTTCATAAGTTTGACGTGTTTCCACCTTACCTGCAGCTTTTGTAAAGCATCTGCTGCATGTTGGAGTGTCAGAATCATTGCTTGTAAAATATAGCCATACTTTAGAATGCTTAGTTTAAGCAAATTAGGTGAATGCGATCATGCGTGTTGATGAAGGGACCGACATCACTGACTGTGTCTGCATACCTCAAAGCTGTTTAGAATTAAATATTTAGAGATACTTATGTGTGCCTTTGATGCACCCCTTGATGCTTCATAAAGGCGTCACACACCGGATGCGCCATTCAGAGCCACGACACGGCGCACACATGACAGTTGAAAGTATCACACACCAGATGCGCACATTCGCATGTTATTTAAAATGACACCATTCAGATGGCTCGCTTGCGGCACTGGTGTGTGTACCCTGATAGAAACCTATGTTTAGAATTTTAAAATGCGTGGTGCCGAGCGGTGCTTCTGGTGTGTCACCTGCTTTGTTTTTGTCGCAGCACCAGCAAGGTATATATAGAAGGACTTTTAATTGTTCAGTAACCTGGGTCAAACGCTTCCGATGAACTGTATGCTGTTACAAAATTAGTGCGTTTTAAGGTCTGTTTTCTTTAAAAATCGTCGATCTTCACTGCCTGATTGATATACGATATAAAGTGGGTCCCAGAATGTACAAGAAGCACAGCATTAGATTTAAATACCAAAGTATTTTTAATGGAGTTTCTGCGCTAACCTGCTGCTCATGACAGGTGCGTGCTTATAAAAGGCTTTTTATCATATCTTACACTTGAACAACTAAATGAATGCTGAAATCTATTTAACTAATTGTATTTTAATTACATTATAACATTGGTGCTGTAAAAGGAACCGTATGAAATTTTAAAAAGTCACATTAACCATTCACAAGTTTATCGGTATGGGCAGAAACACTAGCTTTGCATACCCTATTGTTGGGCTTTGCTAAGACAGCTGAAATAGACCACGCCATTGACCAACTTAAAGCTGGTCAAAGGTCAATGGTGTATTTATATTTGTTATTTAAAGACTGTACACATTGATTATTACATACACAGGGATGCACAGCAGCACACAAATATATTTGCAGATGAAAAATTAAAGATTAAAATGTTAAAAAAAAAATCATACTATGTTCAATTTACTTTTGTTTTTGCAAAGTAATTGTTTTACATTAAATTACATTAAATTAAAGTACCTGATCATATGATTAGGCAATTTCAGATTTTTAATTTATTTATTTTTTTTATTGGCGTTTTTTAAACAAAAAAAAAACTGCATTTTTTGCCACCTACTACACCAGCATTACACCAGACGTCAAATACCGGAGAGCCATTCTGTTAAAGAAAAAAATTGCATGATCATCCCCGATTTTTAAAATCTGCTTTTTTTTTCCCCAGTACATTTACATATTTTATTTGAATATTAGTTCTCCATTATTATTTCACCACTCTACCACTAACGTGTGTTCTGTGTAACCCTCTTGTAGATTATTGATTTAAGCCTGTTATCTTCCCTAATCATAATTTAAGTGCAAGCTCTTCACATGTGGCCATTTGTTGTACGTTGAGCAAATGAGTTATGAGAGCGAGTCTCTCTCTCTTTCTTTCTCGCTCTCTCTTTGTGACACGCTGAAATTCAGCACTTACTCCAAACCATTACGAGGGTGAAAAATGACAGTCTTCTAGACTTCTATCTGCTTAACGCACTGTCTCATGCCCTAGGTCTCGTCTCAGGTTTCCTGTGCGTGTGTGTGTGTGTGTTTATAGGACCACTCCACAGTGACCTCTGTATCATCATCAGCATTGACGCAGTTATTATGGCCTGTCTGCTGTGTGCACTGTGAATGATGACGCCTTTGCTGCGAAAGCAAAAATGCCTCCTTCGGTCATATATTCTCATGGCACATTTCAGCAGGGTCATATTTGCCCTCTTCTAACAATTTGGCAACTATTTGCGAGCGACCCATTTTTTTCTTGGCACTGGCACCATATACAGGCCAGATGCGATAGAGCGATAAAACAAGCTCTTTCATGTAAATCTGCTTTTGTCCTAACTAGCCGCGACAAATGTTCATTGCGAAACTTGGCCTCTGATGGTTTTAAAAACCCTTTGTTAAATTTTATTGGTCAACAATACAGCTCCACATAACTATAGCTTAACTTCTTAGCCAGCATCAGGACGTAGACACACTGGGACGTTATTTTGAACATGTCAGTAGCTACAGTTAGGTGAGGTCCATAAATATTTGGACATAGACACAATTCTAACATTTTTGGCTCTATACACAAACGCAACGATTTGAAATTAAACAAGATGTGCTTTAACTGCAGACTGTCAGCTTTAATTTGAGAATAATTTACTTTGTCAATGCATCTATACTAAGTATCGATTTAACATGTATTGATAACAGTTAAATCTATATATCATCTGTGGTTAAAATACAAGGAAAATGTTTTGGTAGTTTAAACATCTTAAGGATATTAACATAGTCCCAGTATTTTTAGAAATCCTCAATTTCCCAATCTGTTATACTATTATCATTTAGAAACCTGATTTGTTTTAAAAATGACCCATTATTTCCAACTGTGCAATTCTGCAAATGCCCCACCCAATCTCTAATGACTTTTGTCAGTAACAAACCTTCTGCGAAATTCTGAGAAATTATTGAACATGCACTTTATCGACCAAACACCTCAGGAATAAAAGGCGAATATTGCTTTCAAGTAGGAAAATGCATAAAACATCAGGCATTCTTCTGTTGTTGCTCTTCAAAGCTTTGAAGGATTCACTCCGTCTTCAGGTTTGAATAGGAGCTCAGGTGAAGTGATTAGCTGAACACACAAAAGCTGGGCTCTAAAAGGGCTCATTGTGCTTTACTCGATTCACCACCGAGGTCCCGACAAAAAGACAAGCCTGCGGTGGCTGCTGGGATTTTTACCCTCTCATTGACTTTTGACTTGAGGCCTGGGAATTTAGACTCTCGATAATCGATAGCAAAACAATCCCACGCATATGCATGAGCAAGTTTCTGTTTGTTTTTCTTTACAGTCAACAAATGTTTAAGAACTCAACTTGAAGTGCTTTCCAAAATCAACAGTTCAGAAATCGTAATCTAGTCCTTGAAAGTGGTGAAGGCAAACCGATTGGATAGAGTAAACAAATTTGCCGTCCACAAGGACAGCTTAATTAAAGATAGTTGCGATTAAAAATGAAGACGGCACGTCGGAAGAATTGTCACAGGAGTGAAGTAGACGCAATTGTGTTTGTGATTGACGCATGCTAAATTAGCAAACTCCTCATGAGCTTTGGTTTTGAACTTCATTATGATTTATCAGAGATAGTAGATGGGTTAATTATATGCGAAACTTGCCGCCGTGATGCTTAGGGGTTTTCTTTCAGCGGTTCCAGACGTGTGGTGAGTTGAAGTTTAAATAGAGACAGTAAGCAAAACTTCTGAAAACGCATTGAACGAGCTCTGCCCGTGATTCTGATAGTGGGAAAAATCTTTTGACCTGTCTGATTAAACCAGCGATTGTGATCTGCCTTAAATTTAAGCTCTGACCTCTGCGCCGGATGCCATTGTTGGCACGATAAAGGTTCGCAAATGGCACAGCCGTGATCAAAGCCCTAATGAAAAAGTGGTCCGACAAAAAAAGTCATAGTAGAAGTTCGTACCTGAGTCGCAGTAACTTTGAGGAACGTGATGACATTGCAGATCTTAAGTTTAGCTGCAGGCTGCCTTTGGGAAAACCTGACACTTCACCTGAATCATGCCGACGAGTTTGAGAGGAACAGAAAGCATATGTGATTTATTATAGAATGTGCATACAAGCATGTGCTAGAAATAGAGGGATTTTGAATGTGTATGCATATCACTCTCTTTCTTTATCCGCATTCAGTCCTTTGAGACAGCAGTTATAGCACAGTTTCATAAATGAATGCTGGACTCGTTTTTATTGCTTAAATACCATACACAATTTTAAAAATAATAGAATTTTAATTTCTAGCTCTATGAAAAACCTTCATCTATAGAGACTTTTAGTCTCAAAAAATCTTTAGAATTTATAGTATTTTTTTTTTTTTTTTTTTTTTAAAGAATTATTAAGGAACTAAAGGTACAGTAGGTTGTTGTGCTGGTTGAAAGTCTCTTCACATTCCAATAGTAATGATTAAAGTAAATGATCCAAATGTATTTGTATGTATATTTATTTTCTGGGTAAGGCACAAGACTTAAAAAAAAAATGTTCATTCAATTAAATATTGTTTTTATCAATTCTGATAAGTATTTAATTCACCTTTATTTGTATAGCGCTTATACAATGTAGATTGTGTCAAAGCAGCTTCACATAAAAGGTCATAGTAAATAGGAACAGTGTAGTTCAGTTTGTAGTGTTTAAGTTTAGTTCAGTTTAGCTCAGTTCAGTGTGGTTTAATAATCACTACTGAGAGTCCAAATACTGAAGAGCAAAACCAACGATGCGCAGCTTTATAGATCTCGAACCATGCAAGCCAGTGGCGACAGCGGAGAGGGAAAAAAAACTTCACTAATTGGCGAAAGTGAAGAATAAAAACCTTGAGAGAAACCAGGCTCAGTTGGGCACGATCATTTTAATTTCTCCGCTGGCCAAACGTCTTGTGCAGAGCTGCAGTCTCAGCGGCGGAGGCTGGAAGCTGGCCTCAGCGAAGACTTGTCTGTCTCCTGGAGCGTCACAGGAATCAGTCTCATGTTCTCCACTCCTCCATGACCACCACAGTAGCTGCTCAGGATACGGCCTGGTCCAGGATATGGAAACCTTGGGATCATCTCGTCCTTGGTCTTAGATCGAATCAGTGACTCTGCATAGTCTGAGGGCCTCGGGAAGAGTATCCCCAGGTGGAAATGGAGAATAAAGAGAATAATTAGCGTAGCTACTGTTCATAGTGTATATAAACAAGATGCAGAACCTGTGTGGAAACCCGCTAAGTGGTGCACTGAGTGTATGCTTGACTAAACAGATAGGTCTTTAATCTAGTTTTGAATTGGGAGCGTGTGTCTCAGCCTCGGACGTTATCAGGAAGGCTATTCCAGAGTTTAGGAGCTATAAATGAGAAGGTTCGACCTCCTTTACTCGACTTCGCTATTCTGGGTACTACCAGAAGCCCTAAGTTTTGAGATCTTAAAGAGCGAGTTGGATTGTAGCGAGAAACTTAGTAGCCCAAACTTTGTCAATAACTGCATTCCTGTTCAGATCTGCCAATATGCGTTCAGTGTTTGGACTTTCAGCAGTGAAAATTAAACCACACTGAACTGAGCTAAACTGAACTTCAACTCTGAAAACTGAACTGACACGGTTTTAATTTACTAGAACTTCTATGTTAAACTACATTGTTAATGTGCTATAGAAATAAACATGAATCATATGCAGTGTTTCCTCCAGGAATTTTTTCAGCTCTGGTGGCAGGCCTTTTTTCACACAGATCTACCAACTACATATGGCATTATTTCAATGACAGTGAGTTGTGTCGTGAGTGCAGTATTACAAGTCGAGATCGCATTTATGTAATACGAGCATTCGAATCTCTTTGCTTGCGTGCCGATTTCCTCTGTTCGTGCACGCAACTTCTTGCACGCCCTCAAATATTCATTGCTCAAGCGCAGATTTTCTTGTGCGCTCTCAAACAAACACTCCTGAAGTTCGATTTAGTGCGTTTATGTAACAAGTATGTCTCCAACATGTATTAGATTTGCTAGGAATATTTATGAATGTCTCCAATAGATCTACAGAGTGGCATTAATGCGTAAAGTGAAATGGCTTTAAACTCTAGCAACATAAAATCTTTCTATGCACAGCTATAGAGCTTTATCTATAAAGTATAATTACGAAAGCTGTGTTCGTCTTTACTGAAAGCTACGCCATGTTTACTGACCTCACGCATCACCCACATGTCAACCAGTCAGCACATCACGTTAAAGGGTTAAACAAATATCGCACAGCACTACTATGATTATAGAAAAGTTCATGCTGTTATAATTCACTTACCTTTTAATATGTTTGGTGCAATAATAACCCACTATTAAAAAAACAAACAAAAAAAACCCGGCAACGACAGAATGTTTTCAATGAGAAGCTGTAATGTAGCCGTGGCAGAAATGAATTTTGGTATGGTGCCCCACCATAGAAGAATGAGTGTAGCGGAAACCATGCCCATGACACTAGCTTGACCATCCATCCATCCATCCATCCATCCATCCATCCATCCATCCATCCATCCATCCATCCATCCATCCATCCATCCATCCATCCATCCATCCATCCATCCATCCATCCATCCATCCATCCATCCATCCATCCATCCATCCATCCATCCATCCATCCATCCATCCATCCATCCATCCATCCATCCATCCATCCATCCATCCATCCATCCATCCATCCATCCATCCATCCATCCATCCATCCATCCATCCATCCATCCATCCATCCATCCATCCATCCATCCATCCATCCATCCATCCATCCATCCATCCATCCATCCATCCATCCATCCATCCATCCATCCATCCATCCATCCATCCATCCATCCATCCATCCATCCATCCATCCATCCATCCATCCATCCATCCATCCATCCATCCATCCATCCATCCATCCATCCATCCATCCATCCATCCATCCATCCATCCATCCATCCATCCATCCATCCATCCATCCATCCATCCATCCATCCATCCATCCAAAGATTAATGCTTCACAAGTAAGCTTACTGTTGTTGTTGTTACTTTTTTTTTTATCAGAAATAATTGCAATCATTGTGGTTGTTTCCACTTTTGCCTCCGGCTCAGGCATAAATAGCTTAATCACTATGCTTGCTATCTTGAGTGTAGAGTGGAGCATAACCCTATTAAAACACGCCACATGCTGTTAATCAGGGCGTGGACAGGGTTGCCAGGTTTTCGCAACAAAGCTAGCCCAATGGGCTGTCAAAAATAGCCCAAAACTAGCCCTATAATATCAAACACAAAATATGCCACTGCCCATTTGTAAAATATGTATTTTACACCACTTTTTTCCGAAATTTACTGTATATTAGTAATCATAAAGATTCTGTTATCAAAAAAATCATCTTATCTTAAATGTGACAGCACAGCTGGCACGTGTCTCTCCTGACACTCCGGCCAATGTAAACCCCAAACATGTGAAATTAATGTTAAATTAATATGTTTTCAAAATCTAAAGTAAGTATTCAAGATGTTCATTAAATTCTGAATCGACAGGCTGTAAATCACTTATTTTTTGCAGTTATTTAGCAGCACTCCTGGAGTCTGGCCAATCTGTTTCCATAAAAACAAAAACAGCTCCACACAGAGATTGTCCTCTTGTACTCAAGAAGCTCACAGAAGTGTGCTTACTCTGATTTATCATCCTTGCACAGTGTTTTTGTCATCGGTAGAATATAAATTTGGTACAGTAAAATATTTCAGTGCAAACACAAACATTATTCATGGAATAAATAAAAAAACTAATAAAACAACTACATAATAAAAGGCTACCTACAGCAAATGTTTAAATGTAGCTCAGTTCTGCAGGAAAATGGCATACTTGGCAACCCTGGGCTTAGATACAGTGTGATGAAGTTAACCAATCACAGCAGTTGGTGTTTGTTTCTGCACTATAGGTAACACTTGAAATTGAGTGTTGTTCAGAGAGACTGAATGAGGATTTGAAATGATTCGATTTTTTTTTTTTTTGGTGTAATATGAAAACTTTATGAACTAATCTAGAGGTAGACATATACTACATCCTGCTAAAATGTGTCATATGTAGGTACAGTATGTCAAAACCAATATGTTTTTTCTTTAAGAGAAACTTGCTTTTATCAGCAGCAGGGTGGATTACTGTAACGCCCTCCTCACTAGCCTCCCAAAAAGACAGTCAGACAGTTGTAGCTCATCCAGAACGCTGCTGCCAGGATTCTGACCAGAACCAGGAAATCAGAGCACATCACACCTGTCCTCGGGTCTCTACACTGGCTTCCAGTTACATTCAGAATAGATTTTAAAGTATTATTACTGGTCTATAAATCACTAGATGGCCTAGGACCTCAGTACATTACAGATATGCTCACTGAATACAAACCCAACAGATCACTCAGATCTTTAAGATCAAGTAAATTAGAAATTCAGTTCAGTCAAAGCATGGTGAATCCGCCTTCAGCTATTATGCCCCCCTACTGCTGGAATCAGCTTTCAGAAATGATCAGATGTGCTCCAACATTAGGCACATTCAAATCAAGACTGAAAACACATCTGTTTAGCTGTGCCTTTACTGAATGAGCACTGTGCTACGTCCGACAGATCGCACTATTATGTCTTTCTTTTCTTTTTCATTCTTTTAAATCCTGTTTTAATACATTTTTATCTGTTTTTAATCATTTTTATTCTGTTTTTATTTTATTATGTTTGATTCTTTTAGTCCTGTTTATGTAAAGCACTTTGAATTACTATTGTGTATGAAATGTACTATATAAAGAAACTTGCCTTGTCTTACCTTTTGTTAGATCAAAGCTGCTACAGCAATTTTGAAATGTACTGTATGAACCTGAAAGGGAATTTTTGCTGATGGTTGCATATCAATATAAACAAAGTTAAAAGTATCTGTGACTAAGCACACAGTTTTGTTTGTTAAAACTTCCACTTTACAACAAAAACACTTTCCCATCATTCAAAATATACTACTAACTTCATTTATTTATTATATAATTGCTTATATTTATTATATTATTATACTCGCCGGCCACTTTATTAGGTACACTTCAACTTCTTGTTAATGCAAATTTCGAATTAGCCAATCACATGGCAGCAACCCAATGCATTTAGGCATGTACGCATGGTCAAGACGATCTGCTGCAGTTCAAACCGAGCATCAGAATGGGGAAGAAAGGTGATTTTAAATGACTTTGAACGTAGCATGGTTGTTGGTGCCAGACGGTCTGGTCTAAGTATTTCAGAAACTGCTGATCTACTGGGATTTTCACGCAAAACAATCTCTAGGGTTTACAGAGAATAGTCCAAAAAAGAGAAAATATCCAGTGAGTGGCAGTTCTGTGGGCGCAAATGCCTTGTTGATGCCGGAGGTCAGAGGAGAATGGCCAGACTGGTTCCAGCTGATAAAAAAAGCAACAGTAACTTAAATAACCACTCGTTACAACGGAGATATGGAGAAAAGCATCTCTGAACACACAACATGTTCAACCTTGAGGCGGATGGGCTACAGCAGCAGAAGACCACACTGGGTGCCACTTCTGTCAGCTAAGAACAGGAAACTGAGGCTACAATTCACACAGACTCACCAAAATTGGACAATAGAAGACTGGAAAAACGTTGCCTAGTGTGATAAGTCTTGATTTCTGCTGCCACATTCGTTTGGTAGGGTCAGAATTTGGAGTAAACAACATGAAAGCATGGATTCATTCTGCCTTGTATCAATGGTTCAGGCTGGTGGTGGTGGTGTAATGGTGTGAGGGATATTTTCTTGCCACACTTTGGGCCCATTAGTACCACTTGAGCATCATGTCAATCCCACAGCCTACCTGAGTATTGTTGCTGACCATGTGCATCCCTTTATGACCACAGTGTACCCATCTTCTGATGGCTACTTCCAGCAGGATAACGCGCCATGTCCTAAAGCCCGAATCATCTCAGACTGGTTTCTTGAACATGACAATGAGTTCACTGTACTCAAACGGCCTCCACAGTCATCAGATCTCAATTCAAAAGAGCACCTTTAGGATGTGGTGGAACAGGAGAGTCACATCATGGATGTGCAGCCAACTGCATGTTGCTATCATGTCAATATGGACCAGAAATAGCTGAGGAAAAACCCGGTCTAACCCGGTACTAGTAAGGTGTACCTAATAAAGTTGCAGGTGAGTTTTACTTTGGTGATTTGAGGAGATTCCCCAAAAATCTGTGTCAAAAGCACTGTATAAACATAAGAAGTGATTTAACATTTTTATAAAAAGAAGGGTAACACTGTCGATAACACAATGTTCTCCTCGTGTTGGCGTTGGTTTCCTCCGGGTGCTCCGGTTTCCCCCACAGTCCAAAGACATGTGCTATAATAGGTCTATTGAATGAACTAAATTGGCTGTGTGTGTGTGTATGGGTCTTTCCCAGTACTGGGTTGTGGCTGGAAGGGTATCTGCTGCCTAAAACATATGCTGGAGTAGTTGGCGGTTCATTCCGCTGTGGTGACACCTGAAAAATCAGAGACTAAGCTGAAGGAAAATGAATGAATGAATGAATGAATAAATGAATGAATGAATGAAAAGAAAATGATGACATGTACTCAATATAGCTCATTTAGCTTTTATAATTGATTAGTGACTGATACTGTATTCGTTCTCATCATGGGCATTGCTAGACCTATTTTAGGCCTATTTCTACTCATCCCCCCCTAAAACTTTTGCGATTAGCCCATAAACTGTACACTAAATTACCGTGTCAGTCCCCTTTAAATTTGATATGAAGACGGCAGCAGAGTTCTGCTCCTCCCCGTCTTTTGTTTTTCATTTGATCAGCAAACCACAGTGTGCAGTGAGAGAACAAGGTGTGTGTTTATTGATAGATTGTTATAATATGTGCTTATTTGCAGTTCTTTGCTATAGATACTATAGATACACTTGTATCACTTGTACCCCATTGTCATGGAGGAGCAATCGGGTTTCCCCATCTACTGTTTCATCGGTCCTCACCTCATAATCACAACGGTTTCCTCGAAAGTAGCTCTTATCGAACATTTCGCTATTTTAATTTCAAAATTAACTACCAATATAAAACACATTTTGTGTTCGTGCATGTGGCATTAACTATATTATACAGTCTTGCACAGAAAGGATTAAAAACGGTGACAACCACTTAGAGAATGTACTCCTTTTAACTGTCAGAGTCACTGACAGAGATAGAAACATTGTGTTGTCTTGTATTTTAAAAAAATCGGATTTTTTATTATGATTAAGATCATGAAATATGGGATTAGCCTGTAGGTTTAAAATATATATATATATATATATATATATATATATATATATATATATATATATATATATATATATATATATATATATATATATATATATATATATATATATATATATATATATATATATATATATATATATATATTTAAATTTGCCGTTTAATTAGAAAAGTGGCAGTTTTATTTATTTAATATATTGAAACAAAAAAATTACGTAAATATAGAAAGTGTTTTTATTAACTCAAATGGCTATCTCTGTTTTTGCAGTACAGTGGAATATTGCTAGTTTAGCATACAACCCTACCATATTAAACATTTTAACTTTAATTTCTTATATATCTATATATAAGGAGCTGAGCCCCCTAAACTGAAAATCCTAAAATCGCCCCTTATTCTCGTTTATTTAAACTGCAAAAAAAAAAAAAAAAATGTATCCATTTAGTTCCAAATTGGAAAAACATTTACAATACAGGGTTTTGAATGTATGATTACTTTGGACCCCGCTGGCCATTGTGTTTTGATATTCAGACTTCGCTCAAACTCTTATTTCACTACAGAGAGCATGATGGGATATGAGCACGGAGAGTAATGGCCTAGGAATGGCCAGACCGTGAAAGATTATAAAAATTGTGTGTGTGTGTGTGTGTTTGTATGAGTATTGGGCGTATGATCACAGAAGTGGTCTTTTAATGAAAGTTATGTAATAGGTCTTTTCGTATGACTCATCCTAATACACACACACACACTCTCTTAAGAAGTGAATGTGCATTTATTTCCTCCTCGAACAAATTTACGAATTCACATCATTTGCTAAGTATGGCAAACAAAAAATAAATCACACATGGCACAGTTTTCCGCTTCTAATGGTTTCCCAAACAGGATTTTATGCCCAGAGATTTCCCAATATCTATATTGGTGTTGTTGTCATGGTTACAGAGGTTGTTACCATGGTTCAGGTTCACTGGGGCCCATGGGATAGATCATGACAATCGACCCCACTGATGTCCAAATAACCACTGCGAACATGACAGGTTTTATGTTGTTTTATTATTATTATTATTATTATTATTATTATTATTATTATTATATATATAAATCATATTTTTATTTACATTTTAGTGTATGGATATGAATATACCACATGTATGAATATTAGTTACTTATATATTATAAAATCTGACCTAAAATAATATTTTCATTCAATTTCTTTTTAGCTTAGTCCCTTTATTAATCAGGGGTCGTCACAGCGGAATGAACCGCCAACTTATCCAGCATATGTTTTATGCAGCGGTTGCCCTTCCTGCCGCAACCCAACACTGGGAAACACCCATACGCTCCTGCATTCGCACAAATACACTATGACCACTTTTGTTAATTCAATTTACCTAAAGCGCATGTCTTTGGACTGTGGGGTAAACCGGAGCACCCAGAGAAAACCCATGCCAACACGGGGAGAACATTCAAACTCCACACAGAAATGCCAACTGACCCAGCCGGGACTCGAATCAGTGACCTTCTTACTGTAAGTTGATCATGCTACCCACTGAGCCACCATAATGCACTAAATAATAATTTAATAATAAAAATAATTTATAACAAACACCCATTACCATGACTTTTATTGTAACTAGACATGGGGATTTTTAATAATATGATAATCATAACGAATTTGTGATTATTGTTATTTTTAAGACCTGAAAATGCAGTGAATAATTGTTTATATTTAAACTTTTAGGGATCGTTTTTTAATGATCTAGACGCAAAGTCTAAAGCGCATGGTGCAAAAGCATTAAGGGCGTGTCCGAATCCTCGTTTGCTATTTTAAGGACGGAAAAATACAGTTTGTGCCCCAACACATGGTCTAACAGGGTTGAGCTTATTCTCTTAATGATTTATGACTGTGTTTTAGGTATAACGTGCATTAAACCAATCAGAGTCTCATCTCCGATTTCCTTTAGGGAGTCAGTTACGTCCAGCTATGGCGCATTTGCTATTTACATGGCTGACTTTGTAAGTGGAAAAACTGAACGCTTCACTAGCGAGGAACAGTTAAACAGAGCATCTGCAGCGCGAGGACAAAGAATGAGCTTCCTCCATTCGGCCTCTTTACTTTCTCTTTACTTTTACTCTTTATTTTGTTTTCACTTTTGTGGATAAGGAAACAGTGTTGTTCACACTCCACTGAAGACATCCATTAGTCTACATATTTAATTTCGTATGTTAAAGCACAAAGATTTGTTTCAGAACTATTTCTAAATTCAGTTCTAATTTCCGGCAAACAAATAAATGAACAATAATAACGAAGTGTGGTCAAAAAATCCACATTATATCCGAACACAAAATCCGACAGGTGGAGAAATCTAAGCTTGTTTTTATTAAAACAAACATAAATATGCTTGTAATAAATAATATTGCTAATAATAACATTATACAAAAGCAAATTGTCATGAATAAACTGATAAAGAAGGCATGGAGGAAGTGGTTTTTATATTTATGTAGAAATTTTTTTTGTAACATTTTAACTCTTTTATTCTTTTTCATATGTAAAGACATTTGCGTATTGCTGTACATCCTGTGTGTATTCAGCAATGTGTACATGTTTAAGGCGCACAACTAACATGCTCTGCTGGACTTTAAGCCCCGTTTACACTAATACGTTTTCGTTTTAAAATGCATGCATTTTGCTACGGTTACGGCATCGTCCACACTATGCCGGAATTTTTCAAGCGCTGAAAACTTAGCTTTTTGAAAATGCTGAATAGGTCGTTTTTATTCTAAAACGCTGCTGCTCCGTGTTAGTGTGGATGGGGGGGAAACAGAGACATCTGAAAACGCAGGTGGAGCTGCTTGCTTTCTGATTGGGGCTTTTTCCTCAATATTAAGTAGCCTACACAAAGTTCAGTCCTGCATCCTTTTCAGACTTCGCAAGTTTGATATAGAAAACAAACTCCCAAGGACACGCCGGGTAAATCTTCAAAGGGAACAGTGTGCTTTATAACCTCATTCACATCACCCTGGCTACATTGTTTCACTTTCTTAACAATAAAATGAAAACATGATATAAGGAACTATCTATTTTCATTTTGATAGTAGCAACAACAGACACCAAAAATGTTGAGGCGTTGTGTAGCTGCATATTTATATGAGCATCATCTTCACTGTATGCATATTTATAACAAAACAGAGCCTATAACATTACTGCCTCCTTTAATTTTCCTTAAAAAATACGAAACATACATTGTCTCTTTCATTGAATATCAGTTTTAATAATCATTGGCCATTATAAAAGTACTACATACACCAAGTTTATACAATATAGTAAATAAAGGCAAGCAATCAGTCAATATGCAGAATCAGTGTCTGTGGTTACATTAATTAATATATTAACTCATCTTTGCGCTCAGCCAAAACACGTTACCTAAAAACAAGTAATAGATTCAAAAGTCCAAAGTCGGAGAAAATGCCATTAGATATAGACAACAAGATGAATTAAATATCATGTTTAATATATATAGTGAGATTAGATCCAGCGGTAGATCCTTGATGAGCAGCCCGACGTGCACAGCTCTCATATGGGTATAGGTGCGCAAAACAAGCTGCAGTGCAGTGTGTGTGTCACGTTATGTGCGTTTTCAGCGGTGAAATGTAGACACTGAGTTGTTCAGAAAAGCTGAGTGAAACGCTAGTGCGGATGCGGATCGTTTCCATTTAAAAACGCCATTTTAAAGCTAAAACGTATTAGAGTAAACTGGACCTTGGACTTATTTTAGTTCCTCAAAATAACAATGCGCCGTAACACACCTCCTTTATAGACCGGAACACCAATAAGTCCACAAAGCAGTGCAAATGACTTTGCTATTTAAACAACATGGTGCAAATTGGGAAAATTAGGGTTGCGTTGGTCTGAAAATAGCTGAAAATAGAACTTGCACGTTATTGCGTCGGGTGTATGATGGGGCCCGTAGAGTGTCTTTTTAATAATATTCAGATGTGTACATCACTGCACTAAATGCATGATGACATAAATGGCATATTATTTTTAAATACACAGGGCTGCACAATATATCATTCGAGCATCGATATCGCAACGTGTGTGTCCGCAATAGTCACCGCAAGATATGCAATGTTAAGATGGGATTTTAGAACCACAGGTCAAAACACATGAGATTTGTGGACACTTTGCAGAATTTAAGCATAGTACAGTGAAAGTTAAACATGTGTATGTGATTTTTTTTTTTTTTTTTTTTTTTTTTTTTTTTTTTTTTTTTTATTTATTTTTTTTTTTTTTAAGGCCTGTGACTATGTAAGCATTTTAATAGAGCGTAAGATTTTTTAATAAAGATTTATTTTATTGAACAATTTATATGATGAACACTATGCATTAAGTAACATTTGATTATTCAATTTCTGTAACTGAATACTGTTAGACTATCCACAGAAAACCATAAATCACTGTTTATTTCACTTTAATATTTGCTCTCTTGTGTTTATTCATGACTGTAATTGGTATATTTTTTTATATAATAAATTACATAAAATATATTTATATTTCACTTCCCCCATTAAATCATCCCAATCAATCTAAAGTCTTTGCAAAAAAAGAGTTGAAGTCATCTGGTGAAATTATATCTCAATATTTATATGTATACCAATATATATATTGCAGAGAAAAAAAATTATGCAATTTTTTTTTTTTTTCCAAAATCGTGCAGCCCTAATTTAAAGACATTTATGTTAATATGCATTCTGACCTATGACATGCCTGAAAGTGTTCTGCTTTATTGTAGGCATATAGTTCATTAACATTTTTCTATAAGGCTATCTTGCATTTATCTTAAGGGATTTATCTTATGCATTTATCTTAGGGGATGTTTATTTATTAGTTGCTGTTTAATACCTCATTAGCATTAAGTTTCACATAGAAAATAAATCAAAAAGTTCAGTTGCTTTTTGAACTAGCATTAACATCATAACTTTTCTAACAAATTAATCTGTTGTTGATGTTACTTAATGCATTAATAACATTTACTAATGAGACCCCATTGCCTGTCGTATTTTATTATGCATTCTATTAAATACGTTTTTACCATTTGTTTATCCAATGCTATCTCACAGCAATTTGTAACATTTTGATTTAGTGGCTGATTTGCATGAAATTGTACGATCTCATTCTTACAATTTAGTATGATTTGCTCATCTCCCAATGACGGTTGGGTTTAGGGATGGGGTTTGGTGCCATGCCTCCTTTTAAAAGTCATACATTTTCGTACAACTGAACTCACTAAAGTGACAAAATGTAAATACTTATGTTTCCTCAGATCAGGCTGGTTTATCTTAATATCATTATACATGTTAAAGTCACCCTATCTGTTGGTTAAGTGTGGCGTGAATCGGCTTCTGGGTCCAAGCGCCATATCAAACTTTATAGGGGGCTCATCAAATGGTAATAATAAATGTTTACAAAGCGATGTAATACTTTCGAAAATCATGATCGCAATATATATACTCTACGTATATCCATGCATCAGATGACCCGATAGTGATACATTTTATATATATTGTTAAAATATTGGTGTCTGTGATGCAGCAAGTCATTTTTTACAGCCATCTACACTACCATCTACACTGCCTATCCAAGTTTTAGGAGCAACAAATAATAACTTGATTTCTAGTTGATCATTTGGTATAAGAAGTGGCTTAAATGAAAGGCAAATGCCTCTAGATTACGCTTATTTTACCAAAATAAAATATGATCATGCCTTGATTATTAATTATTTAATTAGGACAGTATAAGGTCTGACTTTGCTTAGACAAAAGTCTTGTCACCTAACAGAAATAATGTCCAGTATAGAATATAAAGTCATGCTGCAGTGGAAACAGAATGAATATTGTGTATGACTCCCATGAGCTTGGAGGACTGCATCCATACATCTCTGCAATGACTCAAATCACTTATTAATAAGGTCATCTGGAATGGCAAAGAAAGCGTTCTTGCAGGACTCCCAGAGTTCATCAAGATTCTTTGGATTCATCTTCAATGCCTCCTCCTCCATTTTACCCCAGACATCCTCAATAATGTTTATCTCTGGTGACTGGGCTGGCCAATCCTGGAGCACCTCCTTTGCTTTCAGGGCTTTGATGGGGAGGCTGAAGTATGAGGAGCGCTATCCTGCTGAAGAATTTGCCCTCTTCTTTGGTTTGTAATGTAATGGGCAGCACAAATGTCTTGATACCTCAGGTTGTTGATGCTGCCACTTTTTTTCCAAATGATCAACTAGAAGTCAATTGATTCTTTGTTGCTCTTACAACTGGGATTGACGACAAGAGTTTTGTCAGATAGTGAAGCTAATCGCAGTAGTTTACAGTATCAGAAAATCTTGTCTATTTAAATGATGTCTGACATTTTATCAAATGTTTGCCTTTTTAGTGCAGTTCACTGCAGGAGGGTGTGAAAATGGCAATCGAATTCGGGTGTGCACCACAAGTGAGCCAAACAAGCATGCCAGGACTTCATACACTTTCAAACAAACCCTGGAGCGGATCATTTGTCAACATGATCCGACCCAAATGCAAGAAGTACTTCACTGCAATGTGCATTTCTGCGACAGGTCAGTAAAAGTTTTTTGACACTTTACCACAATTATGGCAGTGTGTTGCACATGAGTTTCCCACATGTTAATTCTGACCAATCAAAATGCAGTTCAAGAAATGTGTCTAGCCAATGACTGATGTGGATCATTTCTGGTTCGGTTCCGAGCAGTCGGTCTGGTGTTAAACGAAATCAAAATGGCTGAAAATGCTACAATGTCGTTTTTAATCTTGGAACAGACCAAAGGAAAACTCATTAGAGGTGTGAAAGCATCCTAAGGATCCGAGTATGATATGATCAGTGTTGGGGGTAAGGCATTACAAGTAACGTGAGTTACATAACAATAGTACTTTTCTAACGAATGAAGTAACGCGTTCATAAAAAAATTAAGTAATAATATTTAAGTTTCTTTTTAATAAAAATGTAATGCAAGTTACTTTTTAGTTTAATTAATTTGCTTTTAAATAAGAAATTGTTGAATTTAAAAGAAACCAAGATGGTAGAGGCTTATATTTCTGCGATGGAAAAGAGGGTTGTCTCAATGGACAGTGATTTTTACTTCACTAATAAGACAAAAAGTTCAAAAGTAGCAAATCTATTGCTTTAAACTATAATTTATCTATGTATACGACATGTAGATATCTGGGCTCAGGAAGTTCACAGCTCAGAAGATAACATTATCCTACAACTCAAATGTCAAATCCAGTTACTGAAGAGCCACAGCTCTGCACAGTTTAGCTTTAAACTAATTAAAGCTACAGCTTTTAAACTGCACAGTTTAGCTAGTTAAACTAATTGAGTCCTTCAAGCTTGTTTGAAACCTACAGGTAAGTGTGTTGAAGCAGGGTTGGAACTAAACTGTGCAGAGCTGCGGCCCTCCAAGAACTGGATTTGACACCTGTGTCCTACATTATTATTGATGTGTTTTTTTTTAAAGATAATTGAAGGTTATACAGTGTGATGTAGAAGAAAAAAGAAGTAAACAAACCTCTGCTCATCTGACTGAGGCTTGATCTCTTTCAGAACTTGCAAAGAGAAAAACGCAAAATAACATAACACATTATTTACCATAAAAAGGAACTAAGTAACGCAACTAGGTCTGTCATAAGTAATTTTTGTTGTGCGATTTATATATAATTATTGCGATTTAAGTGATATTATTATCATTTTAAGAACAATTTATGCCTGTTTATATAATGATTCTACAACAGGATTTACATCGGCATAAACACATTCAAGGCACTAAAAACACATGGAAATGTCCTTTTGGCTTTAATGTTATTTGTGAATATAACTTTTCTGGAAGTGGACTGTTTGCTTTCAAACCAGTAGTAGTTTTCCAAAAAAAAAATCTGTTCCCTACACTCGCTGACACCTTCAGCGGTGATTAGATGAGATGACAGAAGCTGCGTAATCTGCTCAAATTTTGAAGACATTAATTTTCATTTAAACATATTTATTGAGTGGAAAAATATTATTGAGATCATGGCCGTGTATTGCACGATAAATCGATATATTGATTGTTGTGCAACCGGCCTAAATGCAACTAGTTACTTTTTTGGAGAGTAACTCAATATTGTAATCCCTTACTTTCAAAAGTAACTTTCACTAACACTGAACATGATATTGTAAGATCATTTATTCTTTTTTTATGTTATCATATATTATTTTAATACAACAGTTCTGTCTGGTTCTCAAATATGAATGGCTGATAGCCGTAAGATATTAAAGTAATATCAGTACTCATGCATCCACTTCACCCTGGTGTGTTACTCTGCCCACACGAGTGGCAAGCAGACGACTACAGTTTGACAAATATTGCAGCTGTTTGACAACATAATGTACTTTTGAGGCTTTTTTTTAGGCGGGAATATAGTTGTTTAAATATTCCAAATTTCAGAGATTCAGCACGTTGGTGGCCATGTCATACTGAGACTGCATAATAATTCCTTAGGGGAGAAAAACTGAATTTTCTCAGCATAAGTTTCAAACTACAGCTGAACCGATCATTACAGAACAGGTAAGTGACACTCAAAGTCGATTTCTCTCTCTCTCTTTTGTATTTTGTAGTGGTGTATTTAAACCATAGTAATCTGGTAGTGTTTGCTTTGCTCTGGCTGTTTTAGGGTTAATTATTGTTATGTCCAGATTGCAACAGAGATATAGTGGGAAATCTCTGTAGACTGATGGCATTTCATGCTGTTCAGCCTTATAATCTTAAAATGTGAGCTAAATCACCTGTTTTGTTACTTTAGACATGCTAGAGAATCATTTAAATAATAGCTTTAATGTGATGTCTGTGAGGTAGCAGCGATTTCTGCTGTTCTGACATCAGCTGCAGATGTGAATGAGTGGTGGAAGAAAGGGTTTTTGAGACTCTGTGTTGGATTTAGTTTTTTATACACACGATTATGCTACCGAACTGTTGTATAAATGCAATATTACACTCTTAACAGTGCGATATGGTACACTAAAGCACTCGGCCTGCAGCCTTGAGCCAACGCACGCCTCCCACCAGTGCTGATATACAGCCATATCGCACTACTAGTGTAATATTGCTCATACATGTTACAATCAGAATAAGTATGTTGCTTCATTTTGAATAAAAGTTTGACATTATAAAGCAGATTCTTGCATTTAACATGCTTTATATCATATGTACTGTATATAAAATTGCTTTTGTAAATTTAATTTGAAGCTGAAAAAGGGACGTCTCGTCTTTATTATTTTTTTTTAGTGCAGCGTGATCAGTGTCAACAAAAAGTTGCATTTCACTGCCTCTTTAAATAGCCCCAAAGTCAGCATTTCATGATTTATTTTCTGCTTTTTTTATCATAGGTGATCATTTTTAAGCGGTGTGTGAATCTGTGGATAATGATACTGTGATAAATGCGGTACTTGAGTTCCCATTAGTGTGTCTCAGCATAAATAAATGGTCTAATTTACTGTGGTAAAGATGAACTCTCAATAATCACCACATGACTAATCAGCTGTGCTTTTTCTTTTTTTCTGGATGCCCACAATATTGTCGAAATGAATTTTAGCGGTATCTAGTGATCCCAGAAAAGAAGATTTGACTTGATACGGAAATAATGAGGGTTAGATTGAGGTTTGGTGCTGGCTGTCGGTTTTGATTGGGTAAAAAGTGTCCTCCATGTGGAAGTTTTGGCTTGATCTTTTATTATAGATCATTTTTGTCTTACCGGGGCTGCTCGGCACATCAGGGCCCAATATAGGCTAATGAATGCAGAATTCGTTTGCTGGTCTCTGGCATGAAGCATCTGTAAAAATATGAGAACAAGAGAATCATGAGCAGGCTGAAATACTGCGTCATCAATGGAGTTTGTATTGTTACTTCACTGGGATTGTGTGTGTCAGTACAAGTCATTTATTGATGTCAGTAGTAGACATAAAAGCATCTCCACAGCGCAGGGAGACATTAGGTACTGTAGCATGCAGATTAATAATGTAGTAAAGAGATTCACTGGGTTATTCATAGTTACAGGATGGAAGGTGTGTGTGTGTGTGTGTGGGTATAAAAGTGAAGGCTCTTCTATGGGTTTTGACAAAGAACGTTTGCATCAAGAACCATTTTTCTCTGAATGATTTCTCAAGGATCATGTGATATTCAAAATTCAGCTTTGAATCACAAAATAATATACAGCTATTTTAAACGATATTTTTTTGCTATTTTAATTGGTATTTTTTACAAATAAGTATATATTTAGTATGCATAAGAGACTTTGGCAACAGTTTACAATACGGTTCCATTAATTAATATTAGTTAAAGGTGCAGTATGTAAGGCCCAATCCCTATTTTATTTTTTTACCCCTACCCTTTCCCCTTGGCCCTTGAAACAGAGTGTTAAGGGGAAGGGCTTCAAAATTTACCCACAAGAAATGGCAGCCCTCTACAACACCAGCACACATCATCATATGTCATGGGGATGTGTTGCTTCGTATGAGGTTGACAGTGGCCGCTGCTGTAGTTATTAAAGTAATTTTTTGGTATTTATTTTCAGGAAATCACTGAAGGCAACGATATCATGTTATCATAACAATATCATGTGGCAATAAGATCGTAACTGTATTGTGCATTTACACAATGGCCATATTCATTTATGTAAACACACAAAAACAACATTAACATTATAGCAGACACTGTAAAAATCCCATTCCCAGCCACTAGACTTTTCTGACTGGGAATTCGAGTGTCACTGAGTGACAGAATGTAGTGGCATTATTATGGTATGGTATTATTATTATTATGGTATTATTAGGGATTATCGTTTTTATTTTAGTGTTTTTATTTATTTATTTTAACCATGACGGTAAAACACAAACACTGTTATAAATGTATTAAAACATATGCTTGTTTGTTATAAAAATTCGTAATAATGACAAAAAAATACTAATTTGTGGATCTCCTGACTTCCGGGGGCAGCTATCCTGCCGTTGTGGCTGGTGTATTCTGGGAAATTTTCTTACCCCTTGGTTTCGATTGTGGTTTTGAAAAATGTCTTTTTGAAGGGCTATGTAGCCCTTCCCGTTAGCCCTACGCCTCAAGCTGAAGAGAATTGAGACACCCCTACCCCTTCACGTGAACATGCAAAATGAAGGCTAAGGGGAAGAGCTAAGAGGTAGAACTGGTATTGGGCCTTAGTTTGACACCCAGTTGTTGAACTAGGTATTACACCCCTGGTTCAAAACACGCAAGTGCAGGTTGCCAGATTGACAGCACCAACTGTCGGCCTAAAGGCTGATTTAAATTGTGTTCTAAATAAATGCACTGGCATGCGATAGTTCACCTCAGATCTTGAAAATAAAATAAACCATTTAAAACTTTAGAACTGTGACTCAGTGCAAACGTACACATATCAGTGATTCAGCATGTACATTTAATAATGCTAAACAGGTTTAATATGTATTAAATTATAAACCTTACCATTTCGTTGCAGTGCAGTAAGTGCACTATTCTTGCTTCTTAATGGCTGTATTTAAATTTCTGTCGTGTTTCGTCTGGTGCAACAGCCAAATTGCTTATCACTGCATATTCAATTCAATTCACCTTTATTTCTATAGCGCTTTTACAATGTAGATTGTCAAAGCAGCTTCACATAGAAGATCATAGTAAATTGAAACAGTGTCAGTTCAGTTTTCAGTGTTTAAATTCAGTTCAGTTCAGTTTAGCTCAGTTCAGTGTGGTTTAATAATCACTACTGAGAGTCCAAACACTGAAGAGTAAATCCATCGATGTGCAGTTCTACAGATCCTGAACCATGCAAGCCAGTGGCGACAGCAGCGAGGAAAAAACTTCACTAATTGGTGAAAGTGAAGAATTAAAAAACCTCGAGAGAAACCAGGCTCAGTCATATCTCGTCATGTAGCGTGTTGTTAGGACACGGGATTACAATGTGACCTGCTCACCTAATGTTTACGTTTCATAATATTTAAATTATTTATTAATTAATAAACGCTTCATAATGTGGAACTCTGAATCTGCGTCTCATTTTGGAGTCTGCTACTGACCACCGGAGGTCGCATTTTAGGTCGCATGCTTTGAGAGCCTTCTTCATTGCAGTTTTCCACCAAGGCAAACCAAGGTGATGAAATATAATTGGCTAAACTGGCATTGAGTGGGTTAAAGGGAGCAAAACAATAAAAATGTGCTTTCCGTTCCAGAACATTTGTCTGAGCAGAATATCTGACTTCAGCATTGTTTTTCAGATAAACAAGAATGCTCCCTTAGCTTGTTTCTTAAACATCTGCAAACATATTATGGTATTCTTATGCTTTAGAAAAGTAAAAACAACTTATACATTAAATACATTTATTACAGTATTTATTTGTCTTGGTTAAAATTAGTTCATTAAAATAGTTTATTTTTAGTTCACGTTGACTCATAGTGATTAGATAATGTTAACAAGCACAAGTTTAGATTTTAATAATGCAAATGGTAATATATGTTTAATAAATACTGTACAACTTTTGTTCATTCTTAATTTATGGTTGTAAACAATTTGTTAGTAATATGAATTGTAATTTATTTTAGTAACTAACAATAACTATTGAAACCTTATTGTAAAGTGTTACCAAGGGATTCTTTCAATGTAATATGTATGTATATATACACCGCAAAATCCTCTGAGTAAAATTTACTCAGTTCAGAGAGTATTTGGTCCCTCTTTAAACATGGGCAAACAGGCTGGTAAAAAGTAAAGCTGCTGTTTGTGGAGTTGCTTGATGATCCTCTGCTGAGATTTTGAGAGATTCAATGTATTATATTTCAGCTGATTTCATCTAAGGCTGTGACTAAAGTCAGTTGTAGTTTTGTGCTTCTCTTTTGTGTTTCTGTTTATTAACAGCAGCTGTTCATCATCATTGCTCAATCAACACCTAATTAATCCTTTCATTGTCTTAATTACTTGAGTAACTTTAACTCAATTTAGAGAGGGACCAAATACTATCTAAACTGAGTAAATTTTACTCAGAGGATTTTGCTGTGTATTTTTGTTGGCTTTTATAAACTAGGTTTCCTATGCAGTCCTCCAAAATATTTTTGTAAACTTTACATCTGTATTCCATTTTTTATTTTATTTTCATTTCTATCCCTGAGAGACAGTAATTAGTGCCAGTAAGAAACCAAAACATGCACAAAAACTCCAGATTTGTTGTTTTGTTTCATAGCTTATTAACCTCCAAATACCTTTTGCAGTCTAAATCTGTGCGTGTGTGTGTGTGTGTAACTGGAACTCACTAATTGGTTAGCAGTGGTGCTGATTTAAACACCTCCATCTGTTTGAACGTGGTAATGGGTGAGTGTGCAGGTGCACAAGGGTCACACGCGGCCAGACACACACAGTTAACAGGGTTACGACATTAGATTTGTGTAAATAAAGATTTTGATCTTGGTAAGGTTACATACTGTCATACTGAACCGTCCAAAAACATTATATCTAGAGTCTAGAAAATTATAGCAATTTATGTCCCCAATTCACTCTGGATTTATTCTTTGCTTAATGTATTCAAGTCGCTTATATTTTGTCATTTAACACCAGAGTCCTGCAGGGATTTTGTATTCATTTATATATCATGATAGATATCAATATCGAATCATTTTTTCTTGATTAGTTTTTTTGGCCATATTCCCCAGTCCTAAGTGTGCATTTTCTTTTTAGTGTGAACTAAACTACTCACAGTATTCAGTATAAAATATGATATGGAATAGTGCATGTATGCAAATAGGGAGCCACTTACGCTACACCTGAAGTTGCATTTTCTTTTTTAATATACAGAGAGTACCCACAGGGTCTTAAAAGCATTGAAAAAGTCAATTTATTTATTTTAAAAAATGTCATTTATTTTTAACCAAACACACCTGATTCAGATCATCAGCTCATTAGCAGAGACTGACCAGACCTAGGCTGTTTCTCAATTCCAAGAACGCTGAGAACGGACTTACTTTTTTGTGGAGACCGGTCTTGCCAAGTTACCTCGGAAGAACTAACTTGACAGACAGCAAAAACACAGAATGCGTCCTGTGAGAAATGGTGTAATGGATGAGACAAAGGAGACATCCAAAACATGTAGTGTTTGTGGTTTGCCAGCGATGTAGTTGAGAGACACTGTTCTAGAGTAAGGCTTACTACTACAAAATAAACCGATACCAGTCTGAGGATAAAACCGATTGTTGACAGCTAATTTGACCTATTTAATAATAATTAAATGTATATTTAATTACAGATACTTAATTTTTTTTTAGGTAATTCTCTTGCAGCAATAAGCAAATTTCTTACAGCAATTTTTCCTTTCTACAAGCACCACCCTTTCTTAAATATACTTGCATTCATTCAGACAGTTTTTTTGTTCAGGCCATATACTGAATCAGACAGAAGTAAATGTTGGGCTGAGCTTTATACATTATTGTGAATATTAAGTGAAAATAAACATTGTGCATTAAAAAAAAAAAGGTTAAAATTTAAATTCATCAAAGTAAATCTTAGTCAACCAGCCAACTTTTGTGTTCTTTTAACATCTGACCATTGATGATGTTAATAATTTAATATGTATGCAGTTTTTGCTATTAATAAAAGCCTATGGACTCATTTTAAAATGCTAGATTTTTTTTAAAAGGTCATTGGAGATTTTCAATGTTGGATGCAAATAGTTACCACTGCTTTACAGAACATACTAATTTAATTGCCATGCAATAAGTTCAAATTCATATGTGGTACTGAGTCCATTAGTAGTGGGTTTTGCTGACTTGACAACAGCCTAGCAACCACTCTGAGCAAAGTAGCAACAATAGCGATGTATTAATCACTCAAAATACCATTTTGCAGTTTAGCAATTCTGTAGCAACCCAACCAGACTTGGTACTGAAAAAAGCCCATTCACAGCAGAACAATAAATATAAGCATAACCATAATGACAAGTTAACATCAGCAGACAATATTGTTAAGTTTACAATACAATGTCCTGCAATTTTTTGTATACTGCTCCTGATTTCCTGTCTTCATTAGAGAATACTCTTAGAAACAAAGGGGTATCACTTTATTTTGATGGTCTCTTTAACACATTTTGCTGATTTTAAGTTATATTGCAACTACATGGCAACTAATTCTCATTAGAATATAAGTAGACTGTTAGGTTAGAGTTAGTGTAAGTTGACATTTACTTAGAAAGTTTCCTGTAATCAGGAGAATGTCAACTGGTGTAGCAGTATCAGCAGATATTAAAAAGACCATTAAAAGACCAAAAAAAAAAAAAAGTATGGTAAAAAATGGCAGCTGTATAATGAACTTGCCTTGCCTTACTAACATTTATATAATGTAGCTTTGTTACACAGACAAAAACATAACCATAAGCGTATGTAGATGAAAAACCAAAGCTCATCACAAACAACTTTTCCAACAAGCAGAGAAACATACTATTATAAAAAAAATCTGTCATTCACACAACTACTAAACACTGTTATGGTAACACGTATGACACTAAAGTAATGTAATAAACATTATACACTCACCGGCCACTTTATTAGGACCCCCTTTTTCCTTCAGAACTGCCTTAATCTTTAATCTGTGGCAAAGATTCAACAAGGTACTAGAAATATTCCTCAGAGATTTTGGTCCATATTGGTCCATATTATATTTATCATGATAGTATCACGCAGTTGCTGCAGATTTGTCAACTGCACATCCATGATACGACTCTCCCATTCAATCACATTCCAAAGGTGCTCTATTGGATTGAGATCTGGTGACAGTGGAGGCCATTTAAGTACAGTGAACTCATTGTCATGTTCAGGAAACCAGTCTGGGATGATTCGTGCTTTATAACATGGCGATACTCAATTGGTACTAATGGGTCTAATGTGTGGCAAGAAAATATCCCCCACACCATTATACCACCACCAGTCTGAACTGTTGATACAAGGCAGGATGGATTCATGTTGTTGACTCCAAATTCTGAACCTACCGTCTGAATGTCGCAGCAGAAATCGAGACTCCTCGACATCTCCTAGGCAACGTTTTTCCAATCTTCTGTTGTCCAATTTTGGTGAGCTTGTGTGAATTGTAGCCTCAGTTTCTTGTTCTTAGCTCACAGGTGTGGTCTTCTGCTGCTGTAGCCCATCCGCCTCAAGGTTGGACGTGTTGTGCATTCAGAGATGCTCTTCTGCAGACCTCGGTTGTAACGAGTGGTTATTTGAGTTACTGTTGCCTTTCTATCAGCTGGAACCAGTCTGGCCATTCTCCTCTGGCCTCTGGCATCAACAAGGCATTTGCGCTCACAGAACTGCCGCTCACTGGATGTATTCTCTTTTTCTGACCATTCTCTGTAAACCCTAGAGATGGTTGTGTGGGGAAAAAACCCAGTAGATCAGCAATTTCTGAAATACTCAGACCAGCCTGTCTGGCACCAACTACCATGTCACGTTCAAAGTCACTTAAATCATTATATTCCCCATTATGATGCTAGAGTCTGACGCAGTTTCAATTTACTAGAATCTTCTATGTTAAGCTGCTTTGACACAATCTACATTGTGAAAGTGCTATAGAAATAAAGATGACTAAAAAGAGCTATAGTAATGTCAACAAAAAAGCATTAAGTGTTGTACAGGGAATTCTGGGAAAGCCCATTTACAGTAATTCACCATATATTAAGGAAACTTGCTTTTAACCATGTTACAGATTGTTTTAGTGTAGCATTTTACAGATTTTTATTTTATTTAACTGTTAAAATCTGACATGTTTTACAGTGTTCTAATACTCTGAGAATCATTTGGCATGTAGTTGCAGTGTAACTTACCGTATAGTCAATTAAATGTGCAAAAGGGAAAATCTAAATAAAGTTATACCAATAAATGTTCAGTATTGGCATTGATTGTTCCTCGAAGAATCTTTAACACATGGAAGCTTTTTTATTCCACAAAAAGCTGTTTTTCTGTGGGGGGAAAGGGTTCTTTAGATTGTCAAATATATACTACACTATAAAAATGGTTGTTTGAAGAACTTCTCTCTATGTATCTTTGGGTTTTTCTATGGCAATACTGTGAACCCCTTTATGGTACTTTCCTGGCACTTTTATTTTTAGCAGTGATAGACTTTTGTATCGCAAGAACGGTCAGAGAAGTAGAGGACATTGTCTGCATGTGTGAAATAAATCATGATTTAAAACATCTTTCCGAATTAATATGATTCAAACGACATTATATGAAGGACAAGGGAAAGTGCTAATAACTTTCCAAAGACTTTGCACTGCAATAATCAGAGAATAATTGTCTGCGACAGGGACCGTCTGCTATGATCAAACTTCTGGTATGTGTGTGTACGTGTGTAATCTGTTCATTCAGAGTTAGTGGTTTGTGTTTACGTCCCACCCTCCTGTAGTTCCTCTGTTTCGTACTTAATTGAATATGTTTAATATTTTAGTTCAAAAGGTTCCAGTTGTCTGAAATATATTGATATTAATGTCGTGGAAGACAGTAATTACTCTAACAGACGTGTGCCGCGTGTGTTTGTGTATGACTTTGAAGTGGACTGTTTTAATTAATTTGCTTAATTATATTTCAAAGCTTCTAATGAAGTACGGCAGATTAGCATACACAATAAATCCATCACTGGAAGCAGCGACAGTTCCTCACACACACACACACACACACACACACACACACACACACACACACACACACACACACACACACACACACACACCGTGATATTAAAGCTGGACGTCCTCTCTCATCTCTCTGTTACGACCTCCTGCATGCGCTTTGTGTAATTAGCTTTTATCTAAAAGGACACCCAGGCTTCTCCAGTCACCCGTTGCTGGCGATACTTGTCGTGAAGCTCTTATGAATGTCTGCACGCCCCTCGAGACCTGTGCAGACCTCGGTTAAGCTCCCCAGACACTGTACAGACACATATCCATCGCTCTTAATGTCCTTCATTCTTGTGAGTTTTCTTTATTTACTATAAAAGCTAAAAGTGGACCTAATTAATATTGAAAATATTGTAGCTCAATATTAGCAGACACAGACTGAAACAATCTTGGACTGTTTGAAAGAAAGCACTTATTTATGGATAAAAAAAGAACTATAAAAATCACGTGCCTGTCTTTGAAACTTGGATTAGGAGCTTAGGTTATATATTGCCCATGGAAGAAATGCAATTTGGGATGGGAAACAAACTAAACAAACAATTATGTTTTGTTTCAGTAATGCTGACTTGTAACTCATTATATTTAGGATTGGTTTGGCATATGTCATGTTGTGAAGTCTACACATTTCTCTGTAAATTATTATAATTTTTTAAAAATATTTAATTCTATTTTTTTGTCTTGTACTTTCTGGATGATATTGTATTATGTTGTGTCCGACTGTTTGTCTATTGTGAAATGGCCTTTGTATCCTTTTTATTTATTTTTTTTAGTTTGTTCTGTTTATGTTATTGTTTATTTTATTATGCTAAAACGATAAAAAGATTTTAAAAACTATTAAAGCAATTGATTTAAGTTAAAGTTAAGTTAAACTAGTTTAAAATCAAGTTAATTTAAGTTAACGTTTTTACAAATTGAAGTGTATTGACCATGAAATAATAATTACAAATAATAATTACAATAAGTTGTACCCCTAAAAACTCAAGAATTGTTTTGTTTCAGCTCATTTTACACAAGTCATTTGAACAAACAGCAAATGTCATTTGAGTGAATAGCCAAAAAATAGCACTGTATGGGTCAAAATTATAGATTTTTCTTTAATGCCGAAAATCATTAGAATATTAAGAAAAGTTTGTTCTATGAAATTTTGTTGTCATGTTTCTAAATTTCAGTCCAGTAATATGCAGCGCTGAGTCTAGGGCTGCACAATACATTGCATCTGCACAAAGATTTGCAATGTTGCATCTAAACTAGAGTTGACCAGGAGCTACAGAATTGTATTTAACCACTGTATGTATTCATTCATTCATTCATTCATTCATTCATTCTCTTTTCAGCTTAGTCTCTTTATTTATGCGGGATTGCCTCAATGGAATGATCAGCCAACTTATCCAGCATATGTTTCACGCAGCAGATGCCCTTCCAGCGGACGACGCAGTGGCGCAGTAGTTAGTGCTGTCGCCTCACAGCAAGACGGTCGCTGGTTTGAGCCTCGGCTGGGTCAGTTGCCGTTTCTGTGTGAAGTTTGCATGTTCTCCCTGCGTTCGCGTGGGTCTCTCCGGTTTCCCCCACAGTCCAAAGACATGCGGTACAGGTGAATTGGGTAGGTTAAATTGTCCATAGTGTAAGTGTATGAATGAGTGTGTATGGATGTTTCCCAGAGATGGGTTGCAGCTGGAAGGGCATCCGCTGCATAAAACATGTTGGATTCCGCTGTGGCGACCCTGGATTGATAAAGGGACTAAGCCGAAAAGAGTATGTATGTATGCCCTTCCAGCTGCAACCCATCACTAGGAAACATCCATGCACTCCCATTCACACACATACACTACGGACAATTTAACTTACCCAATTCACCTATAGCACATGTCTTTGGACTTGTGGAGCAAACAGGAGCACCTGGTGGAAACCCACGCAAACACGTGGAGAGCATGCAAATTCCACACAGAAATGCCAACCAACCCAGCCGAGGCTCGAACCAGCGACCTTCTTGCTGTGAGGCGACAATGTGCCGCTGCGCCTCCCTACTGTATTTATACAAAATATTTCTGATTTATGCGGAAAAAAAAAAAATTTCTTACATAGAATCTTTGTCTTGTTTCTAGTCCAAATATCTACATTTCCAAGTGAAAGCAAGATTACCTCACTTACCCCACTGGCACATAATTTAGCTTGTTTTAAGGAAACAACTCTTTCTTCTAACTGTTTCTTCTAACAGTGAAAACTAAACAATATTTTTACTTGATCTAGGATTTTTTGGATATTTGGACTAGAAACGAGACAAATCAAACCAAGAAAAGCATTTTTTGCATTGTAATTATTCCCGAATACTGTTAGACTCCTGTTAGAATCACCTTAACTTGTTAAACTATTCATCGCAATTTTTTTTGTTGCGGAAAACAGTTAAGTTGTCCCAAAAACTCAGGAATTGTATTGTTTCAGCTCATTTTAAATAAGTAGTTATTAATAATAGTCTAAATAGTCATTTTTGAGGGTACCAGTCACACAGAAATCCAATGTAGCCACCTAGAAAGCCTACCAAAGACAAAGCACCCACTAAGTACTTTTACCAATACTTATTTCTCACCGTAAACTTTCTTTATCTGTAGTCGTCCACCATTTTATTACTTCACAACATTAGCCCATGTGAATGTCTGAATACCCATGGAGAGGAATTCCTCAGACAGCGACGCTACAAAATGCAGCCTACTTGATAAACAGCTAAATTAGCTAGCGTCTGTGTTCAGTCATGAATGTTTCAAAATACACTTCATTATGTGCAGCCATTAATTGCCATTAAGTAGGGACCGGCTTGATAAACACAAGCTGGCTCCATGAATATTTTAGGAGACTCTGCGTTGGCGTTTGGAGCATCTAGAACACTAAAAAGACCCAATATGGATGCGACTTTGTGATGTATGAAAGTTGGGAGCACAGTTTAGCATACTTATACCGAGCGCTAGTTTGGTGGATATTTCTTTTTGATGTGTGTTAAACACGTGGAGCCGTACAGATACCGATGCGGACTTTCATTGATGGGTCCTACTAGTGGTGCGCTGTGGACTCCTGGGAGATAAGGACGGTTGTAGATGAGAGCTGTTTGTTGTTTTGTTGCTACGATGACTCTCCGCTGAATGCTAACAACAGGCCCCACAACAGAAGATGAAACACAAACACTCTTGCAGCAGAGACTGCAGCTCACTGAGGCAAATAACCCAAAACACCGCACAGCTACTCCTGAAACTCATCCACAAACAAACAAACAAATTAGAAGAAACAGGGAAAGAAGTCGTAACACGGTCAGACGTCTGGGGGAAAATGGGGTTTTCTGTTTGTGTGTGAGAATGACAAACATTTGCTAGCATGTAAAATAGTTTTTTTTTATTGCTTAAGAAATATGTCTTGTGTACCATTTTTATCGACCACCAAGCCTAAATTGTAAATCCAATTTCTTAGAGAGCTATAGCCGTAGCTAACACCACAAATATATATCATCTTCCTCACAAGCTGTAAAACTAGCAAGCAGACTATTTTCCCTCAGCAAATGTAGCAGTCCAAAAAATAAAAGATAGAAAGAAATAAGCAAAATATGTAAATGTACATTGGACATCATTGGAGACTGGCGAGGCGCCAACCTTATTTCACCAAGAAGGGCATGTTCCTGGATTAACATCAATGTTTATCTTGGAACAACATTCCAATCAGCCAATCAAAATTAAGGGATACGTTTACCGTTTACGTTAAGTTTCTACTTACTAAAGTCATACTTGGGTAAAAGTACTATTACTTGCCCAAAAATGTAGTGCAAGTAGAGTAAAAGTATCTGTTGTAAATATTACTTAGTAGTGAGTATTACGCTGTGAAAAGTTGACGCATTTACATCTAATTTGTGGAAGTGTGTAAACGTATTTTATTTATTGCCCAGCAGGCACACAATATCATAAGACACTAGTATAAGGTTAGATTTAGGTTGTGATGTCAGATGACCAAAATTTCAATGTCTAGTCAGTGTCTAAGGACAACGTTATTTTGATGTCCAATAACGACGTCAAATGACGATGATATTTGGTTGATTTTAGGTTGCGTTGGAAAGTGACAAAAATCCAGCATCTTAAACCAACAATTTATGTCCAATACTGTCAAAATGTCAAATACTGGCATTAATTCGTCAGGTTTGGCAACCAAAATCCAACATCTAATAGACGTCATAGTGGTAACATCCACACAACGTCAAACTGTAACATCATTAGACGTTGATATTTGGTTGATTTTAGGTTGAATGTTGAACATTGTGTTGGACGTCCTCTACCTGAAGGGGGTAAAAATCCTTCATCTTCTCATCAGTGCAATGCATCTCAACAGTCTCTGGGTCAATGTGAGTAGAGATTTTGGACATCTTGGACACTTTTAATGCTTCCAAACAGTTAGCTGCATTTATAATGCACCCATGAGGTAGTCCATTATGATGCGATTTACCTTCTGTGCGATTTGATTGGACAGGAATCACAGGACTGATTTTTCTAATCCCCATAGACAAGAAAAAATAAAGTAGTGACTGCAGGTTAAAGGAAAGCAGTGGAGTAAAAGTACAGATACTGCACTATGTATGTACTCAAGGGGAAATTAAACATTTTAAAAACTATTAGGAAATTACAATTTCTGAGGAAAAACTACTCTATTACCATACTTTGTGTATTTGTAATTGGTTACTTTACAGCACTGCCACTTACGGTTAGGTTTATGCACTTCTACATGATTGTTATCCAACTATTATTCCCTTCTGATTTTGGGAATAATTTACAGTTATAGTTAGGTTTAGGGGTAGGGATTACCTTTACGAACAAAAATGATGTTCCAGGATCAACATAGATGTTAATACAGGATCGCATCGTACTTGGTAAAATCATGACGTGCATTGGAGAGGTGTGAGATTTTGACTTGAAGTGCTGCTGCGATCACATCAGAAACTGAAAGATTAATTCACAGATGGGGTTTCTCAAGATTTCCCTATGGGTTTTATAATGGTGTTTTTCCATTTTTTTAAAGGTCTGGTAAACAACTTGACTCTTTAAAGTTTAATAATGTAAACTACAAGCTAAGCCTAATCAAAAATATTGATTTTGAAGATGCCATGTTTACTTAAAAAGTCTTGTAAACTTTTAACTAAATAGGATTGTGGGTTATGAGAATGTTCAGTTCACATTGTACTGTTACACCAAACTTTCAAGTGTCGATTTCAGTCTTACTTATAAATAATTAAAATAATTAGCCCCATAGGAACATTCAGAGGGAACCAGTGTTGATTTAGTCTTTTGAGTTTTGGCTTAACTCTGCAGAACTCTATAATAGCAGTGCTAGTGGTTACCCTGAACATACTAGTAACCTCAGTTAGGACTTACAAGACCATACTCAATCATTTTGTTGTTGATTTCAACATTGACCAGGGTAAAATTGCTGGTCAGACTGTTTAGAAATGGCCTTTAAATAGTTTATTTGAAGGAGAAAAAAAAAGTGTGACATGTTTTATGGATTTTGACCATTTTTTATACAGCAGACCAGAAAACAAGCTTTTAAAAACAAGTGCAAAATTAGGAAAATGTGTTATCATATCTGTATAAACTGAAAAAAATAAGATTTAGTGGAAATAGTGAGAGATTTTTTTTCTTGGGAAATGAAAAGGGCAATTTAACCAGTCAGAACGCCCTTTGCGACCCTATTTTAAAATGTATTTATTCATTTATTTCGGTCATTTTATCATGCTCCAAGTCAAAATCTGTGACTCAAAACTACATTAATCTGTTTCATAAGCCAAATAAAATTTGTCTTTAACATTTTAAATAATGTTTGAAAGTAGACAGGTTATTTGTATTTAACAATTTTTTTTTTATACAAAAGCAACAAAAATTAAAGTCTGGAAGGCACTTTTGATCAACTATATCACAAAATTGTTTGGCATTTTTGTTTTGTATTTTTTTTTCTCTTTGAAGTAGAAATGTGTATACTCCATGAAAAGTAGCATTCTTTCAACTAGTGCACCTGGAAAGGGCGAGCGCGTCGATCCATGTGTGCTGTGCGTCACATCCAATATGTGCGCATGCTGCACACTTCCATTGGAAATTATGAATTTGTGAACTAATATAAAAATAACAACTAATATGTGAACGGCCCTTAGTTAATAGCCTCAGTCATAGTTAAAATCAGCCTTTAATCCAGTGTGTGTGTGTGTGTGTGTGTGTGTGTGTGTGTGTGTGTGTGTGTGTGTGTGTGTGTGTGTGTGTGTGTGTGTGTGTGTGAGCGCGCGTATTGTGTACAAGCTCGGAACTTTACATCAGCGCACAGTTGGCATAACTTTTAGTTGCAGCAGTCAGTGTTGCAAGATATAGCAGACTTTTTTTCAGCCCAAAAGCTGTCCAAAACTCACCCAAACGCACAAAAAAACGCGCAAAATATACGATTAATATTTTGTTTAATTGAAATCAACCTAGTTACTCTAACTGTTATAACTTGTTAACCATACAGCAAGGAAAACCAGCAAACAAAACCACAACATCTGATCACATCGAAACACTGCCCCCCTCTCACCCACACACTCCACTTAATCTTGTGACGATTAGAGTATGTTTTACTTTTGAAATGGGGTGTAAATTCGTTCTATTTGCCGTTTTATATTCTTTTGAACATAATTGGGAGACAATGCTTCTATGTTTGTTATTGCTGTCAATTGCGGAAATTCACTACTAATTGAATGGGGTAGGAGCACACAGTTGTGTTTTGCTAAAAAAGTTGCATATAATATTTACGTTTCAAAACCGCGAAATTTGTCAACCCGCCTATGCCATTTTTTACCCACACAATAAAATTCAAAACCACCCAATTGCGCGGGAAACTGCCCAATTTGGCAACACTGTCAGCAGTTTTGTTCCATGCAGAAATGCGGTGTCGAGAAGCCATTACAATTAATTAACTGTGACGATTTAAAGCATAGTTAATAGTGAAACAGGTTAATTGTTGCATCCCTAGATTGCTTTTTATTTTCATGTTGTTTTTTTCCTGTAACTATTAAATACTATTTTATCTTCTGTAGGTTATAGATAAAATATGGTAATTCTTTATAATATATTTGTATTTGATATAATTGATATTATATTTGATATAATATATTTATATAATATATTTATATAGTTTAATACTTTATAATATATATGAGGTTTCTGGATATCATCAAGCAACCCCTACTCATTGTCTCGTGACTGGCCCCCATTTGAGAACCACTGATGTAAACTACAAGCAAACCCTTATCGAAAATGCAGATTTTGTTATATTCCAATGAATTTGGCTTGTATTATTTTAGCAGAATTCATTTAAATCAATTAATTTTCTTAATTCTGAATCGCACAAAACTGGCAATTATTATTGTTTTCACACAATAAGCAAAAAAACTGATAAGAAAACCTAACGTAAATGATGACCACTTTATAATTCTGTATAAACTCCTCATTTAACCTTCAGCGGGTTTTAAACATATTCCAGATCCCGAGCAACAACAGCCGTTAACAGCTCGCATTAGCAAACTCCACTAATTATCTCCATTTAGGAAGAAAGTCAATAGGAAGTTCCCATCTAGATGTGCGCATTAGCCGAATGCTTCGGTTTTTCAGGAGCGAGCGACTCATTAGAGGTGCGTTTGCTAATGAGGACTCCTGACGAGCTCTCAGCACCGATGGCCCTCTGCTCTCCTTCCCAATGACGTCAAAAACTGCATCCCACTCACTGACCTGCTCATGTCAACCTTTCCACGAGTGTGTGAGAGCCAAAGGCATGAGACAATGAATCGGGTTGTGTAACCGACTCCTCTGCTTAAGTGACTTAAACGCTTTAACAATTTAGCTCCGTCAAGTGTTTGCGCATGTTTATCAGTTGCACAAGTGTGTGATATCGACGCACCAGCCAACATAAAGGTCACGCGCTCTCATGCAGGGATGCATTGTGTTTGCAGCTGACTGTACTCGGCTTTTTCATAGAAGCGATTCGTTCGTAGAAATCTTTTCATTTGAATGCTACGACTAAAACTCCAAATGAACACCTGTCAGCATTTGCTCACCCTGATGTCCTCTAACCTGCATAACTCTCATTTTTATTCTGTGGAAAAAGCAAATGTTTTGGATTGGAGATGTTTTTTGACTTTGAATATTACAAAAGCGCGCTGTATAAATACTGGAGATGGCATATATTCTTATGGTTGATCACAATACAGGATGTTTTGAAGGATGTTGAGTGGGGAGAAAGAGCTATTGACATCCATAGTAGGAAAAAAGTTCTACGGAAGTAAGTCAATAGCCTCTTTCACACAGTGATACCGGTAAATATCTGGAAAATGACCGGAACGACTCTACTGGGAAGTTCAAAAAAGCACTGTTCACACAGGCAAGGACGTTATGGAATTTTTCCGTAAAAGACCATTCATACATCCATCCCAAAACACAGAACGCCGTGAATTCTGACATCATTAACCAGAAATGAACTCTAAACGGCTGCGCTTGTATTTATAAACATAGAAGAGCTCAGGTTTTTGTTGATGATTTTAGTAAGCTTTAGCATTCATGTAGCTGATATCGTCTCAGAGATATGCAAAGGCAGAAGCGTGATCCGCAGCTAAATGTTTACGCATTTGACTACATTACAAGTTCTGTGGATGGATAAGTATTGTGAACTGTGAACTTCGATGAAAACATATAGAGGAACACTTTCGCATGCTGAGATGTACATAATACGTGTGTGTGTGCTGGTGCTCACCGGACTCCTTCACTTCACATGCTCGCACATTAAGCAACTGAAGCAGAGCTTGAAGGTAAACAAACACTGGTTTATCACAAGCATTTTATCGATAATTTTTTACACAGTTGGCATTAAGAAGGAACGTAGAAACCTGATCTGACTAGCATCTAGCAGCTAAATGTGTCTGGAAAAATATTCAAAGGCTTTTATTTTCAGAAACACGCAGATGTGAATGTTCTGATTGGCTGGAGTAGACGTCTCACGTCAGCTCTTTCCGGCAATTTTCTTTCTGCGTTCACACAGAGCAGCATTCTGGCAAATTACCAGTAATGTTACAACTTCTCTTTCTGGAAAATTGTCAGAACAAATTTATCGGTATTTTCAAAAAGGGCCTGTTGATACATACATGTTTTGCAGCCGATACAGAGACCGATTCCTTGTCATGGTCATCGGCCGATACGGAGTACCGATTCTGATGCTTCAAGCTTTATAATGCATGTAGCACATTTTCCTCTAAATAAGATACTTAAGTGAAGCTTTTTGCTTACCTATAAATTAAGGTCTCTGTATATAATCCCTTAAACATATATCTTGTAAATTCGTGCGATTGGTTCATGAGATCGGCCAGATTTGTGACTACCGATGGAGTCATAAAATATGATAATCGGCGGAAACTGATCTTGAGCTGGTAATTTTCCAGAAAGGTCTGAATGTGTGAAAGGGGCTATTGACAGGACTAAAACGATTGTTACATTTACAGTTTAAAAAAAAAAAAACAATAGGAGTTTGTTTTTTTTTGTTTTTTTGGCTTTTTTTTTTTACTGTAAGTTTCTAACAATAAAATTTAGAATTTTAATGATTGAATTTATAGTTAAACCATAGAATGTTATATCAAATTAAAGAATTTTATAGTTACATATACTACAGAGCCAGTTTCTGTGCCTAATGATTGGGTTGTTGTGGTCCTAACCTTTGACCACCACCCGTTCCACAATGCACTGGCCCCTTATGGCTCCCACCTGCAGGAGGTGGGCCTGCAGGAAGATGGTTCCACGTCGCTCCTTCGGGCTGAGCCCGGCCAGGTTCCGTGGAATAAAACCTGGCCTCCAGGCACTAGCATACAAGCCCCAACACCAGGCCTGGCTCCTGGGTGACATCAATTCCCTTGTTGATTTTGCGCTCATAAGGGGTTCTTGAAACGCACTTAGTCTGACCTGTCATCTAAGACCTTTTTGCCTTGGGAGACCTAAACGAAGGGCATTAGCCCCTGAAAAAATGGCTCTTACTGTGCGTTCACACCAAAGGTGGTGAGAGCACCAAAGTTCGCTCTGGCCGTCCTGGTGACAACGCTGTCTGCCTTCACAGCTACGCCGACGAGAGTGTCAAAATTTGCTACATTGATCTTGTATTTAAAGGAGCTGTTGCAGCATATCAGCAAATCAGTTACATTCCCGCATAAAACATGCTTTCTAGTGTGAAAATCTTGCACGCTTTTTATCAAATTAATTTAACGATGGAAGATCAAGTTGTTGCGTGTGTTGTGGCTTTGCTCCACTCATCCAATATGTGTCCATATGTCTGAAATATTCTGAAGCAGCAATACTGTTTTGTATTGTCTTTTTTAAAGAAAAATATATAACAATAAAGCACATCAGTTGCTCGCAAGTAACTTTTTAAATGTATGTCCCTGTAAGAAATCATCGTAAATAATTGGAAATCTGGCGATCAAACCATTGGGAACAACTGTGGTCAGAACCAAAATTCACAATGACTGTGTTCTCTGTATTTTTCTCAAGCGGTGGACTTCTACATTGATTGTTTCCCACTGAATCGCATCATAGTGTATTACCATAAAGTTGACTTGATTTCAACTCCCCTCGATGCCCACACTGGTGAAGACGCGCTGCGCCACTCCTCGCTGCCTATCGCTTGACGGCTCCCATTTGAAAATTTATGACTTCCGGCTACTTTGACGCTCTCACTGCTTTCGGTGTGAACGCACAGTTAGGATCACTCAGGCACTCAAACCCCTCCACCATGATAAAGTGGCGGATAAGGAAGTCTGAGGTTCTCTCCTGAGCCTGCTGCCCCTGCGACCCGGTCCCAGACAAGCAGAAGAGAATGAATGAAATATGATAGAAAATGTAAAGGGAATTTCTCAATTTTCAATGTTTGAAATATTAATGATGTTACTATTGAAATAATGTTATTCCATACTTCTAAATACTGTATCTTTGTTACACAGACAAAAACACGATAAAACACTTGACACTAAAGTAATGCAATAAATATTGTTTATCAACAGTAGATGTTAACATAAAATTCTAATGTACTTAACTGATGAGAAAAAACTAAAAAGCACCATAGAAATAGGGATGCTTCGATTGATCTGCTCAAGATCAGTATCCACCGATAATCATATTTTATGACTCGATCGGTACTGGCTAAACCTGTCCGATCTCATGAACCACTCGCAAGTGTTTACAAGATGCACTTGCGCATCCACATATAAGAAATATGTTTAAGGGATTATAAACAGCAACCTTTATTATTTTAGGGAAGAAGAAAGCTCCACTTAAGTGTCACATTTAGAGGGAAAAGGTGCTTTATGCATTATAAAGCTTGAAGCATCAGAATCGGCATCGGTCGATCACCATGACAATAATTTATTGGTTATTAACTGTATATACAGTATTAAAGAAACTTACTTTTAGCCATGTTAAAGGTTTTACTGAAGCATTATTACATGTTAAAACGTTAAAATCACTGCCATTTTTGTACTGTTTTTGTTTTTTCAACGTTTTTCAATCTTTTTGTGTTCCACACATTTAAGAGAACTCATACAGATTTGGAACAAGTGCAGGATTAGTAAATAATAACAGAATTTTCCTTTTTGGATGAACTATCCCTTTAATTAAACACTCATTACAAAAACATTTTTGTTTTTACCCAAGAAGAGCCATTCACAGCATGTAATAATAAATAATCAGTAAGGTATTTTGACCTGAACAGACACATTTCGAGGAAACCTTAAGCTGATAAAGAGCACATAATATAATCCCATGTTCTTTAAAACCCACACGAGTCTTATGTTTCTGTTGAAAACAAATATTTTTGCATAAGAGGCCCACATGATTGATATTCAGAATTACAAAAAGCACACCATGTACATACAATAGTTACAGTCCAATATTTCTAGTGTGATGGCAGAGGGAAAGATTTCCAACTAATCTACAGCTTGAGGTCTAAATATTTCCTGATTGGGGCCAGAAAAGAGCAGAAGCGAATGATTTAAGCCAGTAAAGATGGGAAGAATAAATTTCTCAAGGTGCTGTATTGATCACCGCATGCAATAAAATGTTAAAACATTCTTTCACCAAGAGCTCTGACTGCTCTCAGGATTAAAATGGCATATGGATAGCTAGAAGTAGAAAAAAAAACCTTTCGCAAATGCAGTATTGCTAGGCTGTGAATATGTAAAAGACTTTTTCATCATTAACCGTTCGATTTTGTCTTTTAAAAGACAGAGTCTTGTTTCCTTGCGCTTGCATTTAGTTGAACATATTATCGATTTCCTTTCTAGTAAACATGTTCATAAACATTGAGAGCGCACAATCAGAGTAAATAACTTCATCCAGCCTGACACTCTCAATTTAGTATATTTAACAACAGAATCAATATCCATTCACACAAAAAATAAGAAATAAGGCAAAGCATCACAAGAGACACAGATCATATTCATGTACTAGATATTTTTCAAGATGCTAGTATTCAGTTTCACATTTAAAGTCTTAACTAGGTTAACTAGGCAAGTTAGTGTAATTAGGCAAGTCACTGTATAACGATGGTTTGTTCTGTAGATAATTGAAAAAAATATCTTGCTTATGGGGGCTAATAATATTGACCTTAAAAATTAAAAACTGCTTTTAATCTAGCCAAAATAAAACAAATAAGCCATTCTCTAGAAGAAAAAATATTATAGGAAATACTGTGAAAAATTGCTCTGTTAAACATCATTTGGGAAGTATTTTGAAAAAAAAAATAATAATAATAATTCACAGAGGGGTGAAAAATTTTAACTTCAACTGTACACTTGGCCACTTTATTAGGTACACCTTACTAGTACCAGGTTGGACCCCCTTTTGATTTCAGAACTGCCTTTATCTTTTGTGGCATAGATTCAACAAGGTACTGGAAATATTCCATCTTGCAGTTGCTACAGATTTGTCAGCTGCACATCCACACTGCGAATTTCCCATTCAATCACATCCCAAAGGTGCTCTATTGGATTGAGCTCTGGTGACTGTGGAGGCCATTTGAGTACAGTGAACTCATTGTCATGTTCAGGAAACCAGTCTAAGATGATTCATTATTCATTATGACATGGCACGTTATCCTGCTGGAAGTAGCCATCAGCAGATAGTACACTGTGGTCATAAAGTGATGGACATGGTCAGCAACAATACTCAGGCATGTTGTGACGTTGACACAATGCTCAATGGGTACTAATAAGCCCAAAGTGTGGCAAGAAAATATCCCTCACACCGTTATAACACCACCACCAGCCTGAACAATTGATACAAGGCAAGATGGATCCATGCTTTCATGTTCTTGACGCAAAATTCTGACCCTACCATCCGATTGCTGCAGCAGAAATCAAGACTCATCAGGCCAGGCAATGTTTTTCCAATCTTCTATTGTCTAATTTTGGTGAGTCTGTGTGAATTGTAGCCTCAGTTTCCTGTTCTTAGCTGACAGAAGTGGCACTCAGTGTGGTCTTCTGCTGCTGTAGCCCATCCGCCTCAAGGTTGGACATGTTCAGAGATGGTCTTCTGCTTACCTCGGTTGTAACAAGTGGTTATTTGTGTTACTGTTGCCTTTCTATCAGCTCGAATCAGTCTGGCCATTCTCCTCTGACTTCTGGCATCAACAAGGCATTTGTGCCCACAGTGAAAGGCATTTCTGCCACTCAGTGGATATTTTCTCTTTTTCGGACCATACTCTCTAGAGATGTTTGTTCGTGAATATCCCAGTAGATCAGCAGTTTCAGAAATACTCAGACCAGGCCATGGCACCAACCGCAATGTCATGTTCAATGTCACTTAAATCACCTTTTTACCCCATTCTCATGCTTAAATGCATTGAGTTGCTGATTAGATATTTGCGTTAGTTAACGAGCAGCTGGACCGGTGTACCTAATAAAGTGGCCAGTGAGGGTATATAAGCATATTTTAAATAAATGCTGTTCATTTAAAAAAAAAATATGTCAAAGACTCCTAAAAACCCATTGTATTTTAATAAATGTTGTTTTTGACATTAATAATAGTAAAGAATGTTTATTGGGAAGCAAATTCTTAAATTTTATGTGCTACTTAAGGCTAAAAAATACAAATAGAGAGAGAGGGTTTGGTACTTTGACCTACTTTTTAAATAAAAATTTTTAAAAATCATGCCGACCCTAAACACAATCAAATTAATAAAATAGTCAAACTCCCAGAATGCCAATGCATTGTCTGGCTCTGGTTGTTTATATTTCTGGCCAGAAGAAAATCAGAAATTTTGAAATGCTAAAAAATCAATTTTCTGCACACATTTGCTGAGACTGAGTGCCACGCACACACACACTTACACTAGTACGCTTCCCAGCTGTGCCTTGTGTCGGTCTCTAGCTATTTCTCTATTCGCACATCTGTCACTGCAAACCACCAGCGCTTTTTTTCATTGGAGATTTTTGACAAGGTCTGCCACATGCCTTCACCGCTGTCCATCACTCCAGAGCATGATGGTGCAATCGCACAGCCGAAAAATGAAAATCCTGTCATCATGCTGGTCCAAACACTTTTTTTTCTTTAGTGGAACACACACACAAAAAAGCGAATTCACAACTCTTCTTGTCCTTATAATGAACAGGGTTCCCTCAGGTCCTTTAAATCCTTGAAAGTTTGTGAATCTGAAAAAAAAAATCAAGGCCTGGAAAGTTTGAAAATAAATATACATAGATACATGTCCTTGTAAAGTGCTTGAATTTATATTGTACAAAAAGTTTTCTAGAAAAAAATCCATATTATTCCCTTTGGCCTGCTAATGTGTTATTTCTAGGGGTGTAACACTATATGTATTCATCCTGAACCATTAAGGTTATGCGTCTTTGTGTCTGAAAACATGAGATGAAGCATAGCTGTTGTAACACAACAGGTCCGGCTTTTATAAATAAACAAAAAAGCAAGCACTAGAGATTTGTTGCTTATTCCTGCTGTACCGAACCTAACCCATATCGAACCGTGACCCCAAAATTAGAGGTACGTACTGAAACGGAATGAACGGAATTTGGCTAGGACACAGGGATTATACCCCTACTCTTTACAAGAAGTGCCATGAGATTTTTAATGACCACCACAGAGTCAGGACCATGGTTTAACGTCTCATCTGAAAGACGGCGCTCACAGACCCTTTACTATACTGGGGTATTAGGACTGTACAAGACTGCACAGTTGTTGTCCGCTGCACCTGCTGTTATGAATGGGCATAATAGAGCTAGCGTTTTCATTAAAGAGATTTCAGTTTTGAAGCTTACTGAATCTAATGCACAATTACTGTTTTCTGATGTTTTAGGCAAGGGTTGGGCTCAACCTCTGAAAGTTTTAATATGTAGTCTCCTAATTATAATGTATAAAAAATACTAATTATAACTAAAATAAAATATTTCTAATGTTCTTTTAATTAAATATTAATATGCTGAAAACTGAAACTGAAGCAAAAATAATACACTATTATTCATTCATTTACTTTTCAGCTTAGTTTCTTTATTAATCAGGGGTCGCCACAGCGCAATGAACCACCAACTTATCCAGCACATGTTTTACGCAGCGGATGCCTTTCCAGCGCAACCTATCACTGGGGAAACATCCATACACACTCATTCACACACATATACTACGAAACATTTAGCTTACCCAATTCACCTATATCACACGTCTTTAGACTGTGGGGGAAACCGGAGAACCTGGAGGAAACCCACGCCAACATGGGGAAAACATGCACAGAGAAACTCCACACAGAAATGCCAGCCGAGGCTTGAACCTCTTTGCTGTGAGGCACCCCTATACTGTATTATCTATAGAAATAAAACTCTAAATAAATAAACCACTTATATTAAATTTACACAATTAAAAAAACATTCAAATAAAAGTATGAAATACTAAATTAAATAAAAATGACTGCATATATTGTCTCAGTGGTAGTAAAATAACACTGGTCGGTTTGTCACACAAATCTAAGTGTTCATCCACTAAATAGAAGGTCTTAATTAATCAAACTAAGACCTAATGTTTCTAATTATTCCTCAGAGAGAGCTGGTGACTTGAAATAAAGCGATCACAGATTTGGAATAAACTTCTGAGTCATATCAACAACTGTTGTGAAACTTTTATGGTGTGTTTTCTGTCTTATTTAGGGCCTATTCGCTTTTATTTTTCCGTTTTAAATGAGATGTATGACCTTAATATTCCCCAAACGTTCACCTCTTTTGGCCCACAGTAGAAAGCGAGTGATTTGGAATGACATGAAGGTGAATAAATATTTACAGATTTTCAGTTTTGGGCGAGCCATTCCTTTAACATCGACATCCCAAAATAAACAGCCTGCTTTCAGGATCTTCAACTTTGGCTCTGGAAGGAAACCAGCCATCTTTATCTTTAACTGGAAGATAGAATTTGTGTTAGAGAAGACAGAGAGAGAGAGAAAAAAAAAACACAGAGGATGGCTGAAGTCAAAGAGGTCAATCATTCAACTGTCTGAGACTGTAGCTCCAGCTGGCATTCGTGTTTCTCTTTCACACATACACACACACACACACGCACACATGGTGTCACTAGGGTTCAGTAAGCCATCTGCCAAGACACTAGACTGATAAAGACACATCATACAAACAAGCTTAACATCTCTGTCTGTCTGTCGCCGGCGGTACGCACAACGACAACAAACAACTGCCATCTTTTGTCAGCTGAACACTGATGACAGTTTACACCAAATAAATTTGCGATTATGTCTACAAATTAGAGGTAACGATTTTCCTTTTGGCAGCGCTTCCACTTTAAATGAAAAATCGGCCCAGTGGCTTCAGCGGGTTCATGGATTTGATGGACTGCTACAGCTCTCCGGCCTGCTTTCCTGCAGATAAACCATATTACGCAAAGACTAATGATGGACGAAAACCAAAGGGACAATTCCTTATTTTTTTTGGTATGCAAACCATACATGTTTATTTACTGCTGTGGACTCCGGTAAATGGAAAATCAATACATGAGACAAGTGCAAATCTCCAGTTGCCACTTTAAAGGGACGATGTGCAGCTTAGCGCAGATCCAGATTCTGTTGATCATGAAATCCTCTTTGACCGCACACTGTATTATGCAGTCCGTGTTGGCACGCTTCCTAATTGGCTGCGGATTTACCTGACAAACTGAGAAATTTCACAGCATGTGGGAACCTGCTTGAAGAATGAGCCGTTGTGAGGTGTTTCCTGAGGCTTTTCTGTCTTCTGCTGGTCCTCTTTTATGCTATGAGCGAGACCGAGCTCATGAAATATTTATTGTGAAGCAATGGAACAACTAAAGCGATAAACTTATCTGATGTCTTAATCGATTTACTTCGTGAAACTAGTACTTTTTTAGTTTTATTTCGTGCATGGAAGCCCAGGTGAATTTGACCTTGCACAAATGCCAAATAAGGCTGACAAAAACCGCTCCAGATATGCTAATAAGCTCATTTGGGATGATGTCACCACAAGAAAATACCATGATTCATTTGGTATTTCAGGATAGAGCAATTGCAGTTTTATGCAAATCTATCAAAAATAAAATCAGAGCCTGAATTTGAATCGAGTAATAATATTAAGATTTGTTTCATAACAATTTTTTAAATCGAATAAAACCGCTTGTCAGATATGGATGGATGGATCGATCAATTGATGGATAGAAGAAAAAATGTAGGGATGATGGAACAATGTATGGATGAATGGAATAAAAGAATAATCAATGGAATGATTGATCAACTGATGGATAGATGGATCAACTGATGGATAAATGAAACTGTAAATGAATGAAGTAAATAACTGATGTATGTTCAATTGATGATTGGGGAAACTATGGATGGATGGATGGAAGGAAAATTTGATATCACTGGATAAATTGGATCAATAGATGGATGAATGAAAAAAATTAATAGGTGGATGGTCTGAACAATGGATAAATTATTGTGTTGGATGTATAAGTGGAACATCTGATAGATGGTAGGGTGGATGGATTGATGAAGGGATGAAACAAATTATTGATATATGAATGAATGGAATTATGGATGGATTGATCAATCGACTTCTGGATCAACTGATGGATGAAAAAACAATGGATGGTTGGGTTGGTGAATAGATGGATTTTTGGGTTGGTGAATGAATGGATGGATGCTTGGGTTGATGGATGGATGGATGGATGGAATGAATATTAGATAAAATGATTGGATTTATAGAGCAATGGATGGTTCAACTGATGATTGAAGAAATGATGGATGGATGGATGGATGGATGGATGGAAGAAACTGAATATCACTGGATAGATCAACTACTGGATGAATGAAAAAAATGAATGGGTGGATGGTCTGAACAATGGACAGATTATTGTGTTGGATGCATAGGTGGAGCATTTGATGGATGGATGGATTGATGAAGGGATGGATGGATGGATGGATGGATCAATAAATTCATGGATCAACTTATGGATGAAAAAACAGTGGATGGTTGGGTTGGTGGGTGGGAGGATGATTGGGTTCGTGGATGAATGGATGGAATGAATATTAGATTGATGGAACGACAGATAGATGGATGAAATGAATGAATAAATGAATAATCAATGGATTGATGGATCAACTGATGGATAGAATGAATTATTGATGGATAGTTCAACTGATGGATGGATGGAGTACATAACTGATGGATGGACAGCTGGGTGGTTCAACTGATGATAGAAGGGATGGATGGATGGAAGAAAAGTGAATATCACTGGACGGATCAACTGATGGATGTCAGAAAAAACTAATGGGTGGATGGTCTGAATAATGGATAGATTATTGGGTTGATGGACGGATGGAGCATTTGATAGATTGCTTGATGGATGAATTGATGAATGGATGGACCAAATTATTGATAGATGAATGACTGGAATTATGGATGGATGGAGGAAACAATGAATGGAATTAATAATTGATGGATAGATGCATCAACTGTTGGATGGAATTAATAATTGATGGATAAATGGATCTACTGAAGGATGAAATAAACAATGGATGGATGGACAGACGGATGGTTCAACTGATGGTTGAAGAAACATTGGATGGATGGATGGATGGATGGAATAGTGGATATCACTGAATAAATGGATCAACTGATAGATGGGTGAAAAAAATGAATGAGGATGGTCTGAACAATGGATAAATTATTGTGTTGGATGGATGGATGGATTAATGGAACATTTGATAGATGGTTGGATGGATGGATTGATGAAGGGATGGAACAAATTATCTGTATATGAATGAATGGAATTATGGATGAATGGATGGATTATTGGATCATCTGAAGGATGAAAAAACAATGGACGCATGGATGGTTGGATTGGTGGATAATTAAATGGATGTTTGGTTTGGTGAATAGACGGATGTATGGATGGAATAAATATTAGATAGATTGATGGATTGATAAAAACAATGAATGGATAGATTATCTGATAAATGAAAGAGATGATGGATGCATAGTTAGGTTGTTGGACGGATGGATGGATGGATGGATGGATAAATTGATGGAATAAATAATCAATAGATTTGGATAAACACTATCTATGGAACAATGAATAGATTGTTGGATGGATGAATGGTTGGGTTGATGGTTGAATGAATAGAACAATAGATGGTTTGAAAGACCAATGGATGGATAGAAAAAACAGGAAAAACAATGGATGGATAAACAATGTAAAACAGGATAGATCAAATAGATTATAACAATAAAACATACTGCACTGGTTTAATTATTAAATCAATATTACTGTAAGTCACATGCATGAAACTCCACACAGATTTGGTTTACTATCAGCTCTTCCTGTAAGAAAATCACAGTCATGTTCATTCATTTGAGACGGCAGCAACATCAGTTCAGATGGGATTTGTTTTCTTAATGAGTTTTCAGCTACTGTTATTAAAGGAAGACATTTGGGTGTGTTCATGTTGTTGCTGGCTTTAATAAGGTGGGAGTGTCTGCATGTGTTCATCATTCATCACCCTCAGAAATTAATAAGACTTTGAATATTTATCGCATTTTGTATGTATATAATAAAGGTTTTTGTTAATTGTATTAATTGAACTAATAGTCTAAAGTGGACATTCTCCTTTGATTGAATTCTCCTTGTATGTCGAATATGATGCCAGCAGTACTTGAACCACCAGCTGTTATTTTACCATAATGTTGGCAAAAAAAGGTCTAAATCCATAATAATTGTTCACCAGGCAGCGTGATGAGAAATTGAGCTTTAGCTAATGTATTCAACGAAGGTCAAAATAATTTAGAAGAAACCCTGCAAAAAAGAAAAAAAAATCAATATTCCACAATCACAGAAGTTTCAGTCCAGATGGGAAGAGAGGATTACAGAGTTGGCTCTTAATTTGCTCAGTAATGTTTATAGGGGTTTAAATCATAAACTTGCAAAACAAACATTTGCTCTTCCATTTTGTATGTTTCAAACTAGTTCCTCTGGATTGCCTCAAGTTAATAAACGATCTGAACAGTTTTCATTGTGAAGTCAAACAATCTTTTTATAAAACCATAAATAATAACAATCAATATCAGAATCACTTCTTAATATCCCAATATTAGAGACACTAGCTATGTTTCCACCAAAATATGCACATTAGACTTGTGCACAAAATTGGAATGTCTTATAAATCATTTGTTAAGCACTGTTTCCATTCAAAGAGTAAAAATAATTTTTGATAAACTGGCAACAGGATCTGCACTAATTCCAATATCAGAAAAAATGGATTTTGCTGCATTGGAGATGCCACTGTAGACCTTTTTTTTATATAATTACTTGCGCCTCAGAGGATGAAGATGAAATGCAATGAATGCATTGTGACTTGTAAAGGAGGAGCATTTTCCTTTACAAATTTGTGGACATCTTGCAATATTCCAAAATGTGCATTAAAATAGGTGAATGGAAAGCATTTATTATTTCATTTATTTATCCATTTATTATGATTTATAGGGATAGTTCACCTAAAAATTAAAATGTACTCACTATTTACTAGGGCTGCACAATATAGTGTTTCAGCATCGGTATCGCAATGTGATCATTCACAATAGTCACATCGCAGGATATGCAATGTTGAGTTTGTCTTATAATTCTTCATTTGTATGTGTTTTCGATGCCTGTGATTTGTATAATGGCTTTAAAAGCATTTAGGTATAATAAAATGTACCATTTGTGACCTTAACTATGATTAATTTTATTGAAATATTTTTATCATTCAGTCACTGTACTTGAAAACTGTTAGACTCTGGATATAATAAAACAATTCATTTCAATTATATATTTGTCTCAATTGTATTTATAAATTGTTATGCATGAAAATACTCACAACACATGCAAATACAGAAACACACTGCAAATAGCACAGACCACAATGAAAGCATGTCGGGGGACCCCAAAAATTGTATAGATTGTTTATTAGATTTTATGGAGACGCAAACAGTAAACATTAATTCATTAATCTCTGACTAAATGTGTATGAAAATACTCACAATGTATGCAAATACAGAAATGCACTGCAAATAGCACAGACCACAATGAAAATGGGTCCAGGGACCCCAAAATGCTAGATTTTTCTAATATAGTGCAGCCCTGCTATTTTCCCCTTAAGTGTTTCCAAACTTTTGTGAGTTTCTTACTTTTGCTGAGTATAAAAGATTTGTTGGAAACTTGTAACCATTGACTTCCATAATGGGAAAAACAAATACTATACAAGTCAATGGCTACGCGTTTCCAACATTTTTCAGTATAGCTTCTCTTGTGTTCAAATGAAAGAAACTGAGGGTTTGAAAGGCAAAACTTTGGGTGAACTTTTTAAAGAAATTTTTGCAGACCTTTAATGCTGATTCAGACTGCATGATTTTAGCCCAGATTGCGACTCGCCGACAGGTTTTGAGAAATCACAGACAAATGCCTGAAATCACAGGTAAATTAGTCCTCGTTCATGCGAGTGAACTATCAAAGACACGATCTGAGATAATTGCCAATGAGTTGCCGACACACGTCAGATATTTGGCATGCTTCGAAATCATGCTACAGCCTACAGCCAATGAGAGAGCAGCATCCACTGGTATGGGTACTTGCATGTATGGTTGTGAGACGTAGTTTGTGGACCGAGACAAAAGTTGTCGGGTGATTTCTTCCGATTGTAAAGTCAAGCAGCGTGAAACCCCCTGTCGCTGATCCATCTTGCAGTTTGAACACGGCAGCGACAGAACGCTGCTCCAAATAGTCATGCAGTAGTTCAACCGATGATTGAAGAAACGATGGATGGATGGATGCATGGATGGATGAAAGAAACGGTGAATATCACTGGATGGATGAATGAAAGAAACCAGTGAATATCACTGGATGGATGAATCAACTGATGAATGGATGAAAAAATTGAATTGATGGATGGTCTGAACAATGAACAGATTGTGTTGATGGATGGATGGAACATTTAATAGATTCTTATATGGATGAATTGATGAAGGGATGGAATAAATTATTGATAGATAAATGAATGGAATTATGGATGGATGGATCAGTAGATCGATGGATTAGCTGATGAATTAAAAATCAGTGAATGCATGGACAGTTGGGTAGGTGGATGAATGGATGGATGTTTGCGTTGGTGAAGGGATGGAATGAGTATTATATAGATTGATTGATTGATTGATCAATTGATGAACTGATAAAAACAATGGATGAATGGATTGATAGATCAACTGATGGATGAAAGAAATGGATGGATGATTGGGTTGATGGACGAATAAATGCATATTTCGATTGGTGAAAGGATGAATGGATGGAAGGAATAATCGATTGATTGGGTTAACTGATGTATTGATAAAAACTGAATGGATGGTTGGACCAATTGATGGATGAAAGAAACAATGGGTGGTTGGGTTGGTTAATGAATGGTTGGGATGGTGGATGGATGGATGGAATGAATAATCAATAGATTGATTGTTCAACTGATGTATTGATCTGAAAGAATCCTCAATTCTCTCAATGTGAACACAGCAGCGACGGATTGCTGCCCCAGATAGTCATGCAGTGTGAACATCTGTGAACGGCAACATTTTAGTGCAATTAAATGTGTCCTAGTGACCATTTTAACCTGTTGGAATTGAACTAGTCAGAATAGAAAAGTTTAGATACAGAAATGCAAAAGTTCCAAAGAGTATTTTCCCACTGACTACAAAACCCTTAAAAGAAGCGTATTCGTAATGTACAAAAATATGCTTGTGTCCATTTAAAAATGAAGAAAATCATAGTCCTTTCACCTCCTTGAAAGTGTCAGATATGCTTTAATTACCAGCTAGCATAAGCGCTAAAGCTATTCTCAACCCAGAATAATACTGAACTTAAAACCTGCACCAGAGGCACACCAAATGAACTAGATTTCAAACCCAGAAACACTCATTAGCGTATTCGTCCCTGTACGACCTCAGTCTCAGGATACTGTGGATGCAATATGAAGACGTGTTCCCAATTTCCCACAAGGTGCTCAAATCCTTCATGTTCTTCTAAGAAATCATAATGGTGAGGCAGCGTTTCGTTTTTTAACTCAAGACCGAAAAAAGCCTCACAGATCATGCGAGGACACAAGAATTATTGAGCTCTGCAAATTTAAGTGAAAAGTCACCGAGGGATATTTTTCCAGAGCTCTAAACGCAGACACGATTTTTACTTATTATTGTTTTTTTAAATTGCTCATACCTAGAGGGACTCATTCGGAGAAACATAATCGTATCAACATTTAGAAGCGTCTTCAGAAGGCATGATTAGAAGTTTAATGCGCTTCAGTCGACGCTTGCATTTTAACACGTTTACATTGTGCACAGTCAGCAACTTCTCCTGCTAATTGCCATGATTAATGTGATTTTAAAGTGCTTTGTTAAGAACAGCATCAGCTACATACAAATGATCATGTAAATTGAAAGGCTTGACCTTGACTTCAAGTAGTTCTGTCAAGACCTATGGTATGTTTTAACATGCATTCTCATTACTACTTTTGAGAATGAATTATTTTTAAGTAAAAAGATTCAGTCTACTAAAACTTGAAATTACTGTGCTAAACAGCATTGGTGTCTGCATCAAATTAAATGGTGTTATACCCTAACAGGCCACTTTATTAGGTACACCTTAATAGTACCGTGCTGGACCCCCTTTTGCCTTCAGTACTGCGTTAATCCTTCATGGCATAGATTCAACAAGGTACTGGAAATATTCCTCAGAGATTTTGCTCCATATTGACATGATAGCATCACACAGTCGCTGCAGATTTGTCGACTGCACATCCCTGATGCAAATCTCCCTTTCCACCAAATCCCAAAGGTGCTTTATAAGATCGAGATCTGATGACTGTGGAGGCCATTTGAGTACAGTGAACTCATTGTCGTGTTCAAGACACCAGTCTAAGATGATTCGTGCTTTATGACATGGCACGTTATTCTGCTGGAAGTAGCCATCAGAAGATGGGTACACTGTGGTCATAAAGGGATGGACATGGTCAGCAACAATACTCAGGTCAGGCTGTGGCAGTTGGTACTAATGGGCCCAAAGTGTGCCAAGAAAATATCCCCACACCATTACAGTTCTTTACTAGAGCTATGTTAAGCTGCTTTGACACAATCTACATTGTAAAAAGCACTATATAAAATAAACTTGAATTAAATTACTGTCACCAGACGTTTTGAGTTCACACTAAAGCTTATAGGCAATACAGTATATGCATTTTTTATAGTTTGTCAAGATAAGTTGAGGATTATTTATGAAATATGTACTGAAAAAGGCGACTTGGTGGCGCACAAGGTAGCACAGTCGCCTCACAGCAAAAAGGTCGCTGGTTCAAGCCCCGGCTGGGTCAGTTGTCATTTCTGTGTGGAGTTTGTATGTTCTCCCCTTGTTCACGTGGGTTTCCTCTGGGTGCTCCGGTTTCCCCCACAGTCCAAAGACATGCACTATAGGTGAATTGAATAAGCTAAATTGGCCGTGGTCTATGTGTAGGGCATTCGCTGCGTAAATCGTGCTGGATAAGTTGGTGGTTCATTCTGCTGTGGCGACCCCTGATTAATAAGGGGACTAAGCCAAAAAGAAACTGAATGAATGAATAAATGTACTGAAAAAGACCTGTGGGATAATGACAGTTCAGGGGTAAACAGTGTCTTTTTTTATATGTTCTATGTCTGACAAGATTTTGGGTACATAAATTATTACACTGATGGATTTTTAGTAGGTGTCTTATACAAATCGTGGTTTAAAAAAATTATGATAGCTATTTTAAACACTTTCTAATTGTGAAACATCACTAAATGTAAAGCTGCATTGCTTTTAAAAAATGTTATGCTTGAAAACCTATTTTCCTGGTAAGAGACTTATAATAAAACCAAAGCTATAAGCTCTGTTCTGAAACTTGTAGTTAGTTTACTGTTTATGTATGTTTTGAGCTTATATTTCATATTTATTAATTCGTTTCAGGTGCGTTGCTGCATGATATTTGACTAGCCTTAGTATTGTAGATTTTTATTCACAAATCAAAATCCAACCTTGTAATTTGATACGTGACTCAAATTCGAAGTCTTTTCTATCATCGTCTCAAATTTGACTTGCAAAACGAGGACTTGAAGCCTGATAGGATGATGCTTTACTGATCCCTGAAGGGCAATTCAGGCAATTTTCCTCAACATTGCTGCATTCAGATTCGTAATGATAAACAATCCCATTTTGTTACACAAGCCCATATACAGAAAGATTATTGATGGCGGTGATTTTGAGCCAGGATGTGAAATGACGGCACATGGTGTGTTCTGGGAGCCACAGATGACCTGTCAGTCAACACAGACGGGCTCTGTGTGCGTTTAGACAGACTTGACTCTTCCCATCCTTTACTCTGAACGTTTAGCCAAGCCTGGACCAGCTCATCCATTACTGATCACTGCGGGTAGACGCATCCGTCACATTCCATCTTCTGTAGACATACACACACGCTCTGGTTCACACCGCAGAAATTCATGCATTTCATTGTATGCATACACAAAGGCCTATAGCAAGAATTAAAATGCTCAAACTATTTGGGGAGATAATATTTACTACACATAAAATGCATGCAAAACAGACTGAAAACATGGTGCTGATATTTTTGATGTATTTATTGCATGCAATACTAATGGCCTGGTGTGGTATGGAATAGTACTGTATGGGTCACCTTTATCAGGCTTGTGTCTCCACTGCCAAAGAGTACCAATGGTACCCTTTTGGTGGGCAAGGTGTACGACAGAAAGCTTCAGTCGATGTCATTCTCGCTTGAGGAAATGACATGTGTGTATATATATATATGACAAAACAAATGCTTATATGTAACATATATAGCAACATATATGAACACATACAGACCCTTACAGTGTGCGATATGTTATCAATTACAGAAAAACTACACACAACGTATATATAGTCCTTATTTGGGTTCAAAAACAACAAGCAACATATAGCCCACAGTTAGTGCAAACCTCTCATCTGCATCTTTAATCTTCACCAGCACATGTAACCTCTGTTAGGGAGTCTGTTAACGTGGCAGTTTGTTCAGGTTTTAGGCTGCTGAAACAATCATTTGCTTCTTTGTTTTTTTTTCGGCTTCTCCTTTGTTTTTTAGCACTTCACTCTCGTGTTTGTCAGTTTCTGAAAGGATCGGGTGTCAGAAGCACTTCAATAAGCACGTGAGCTAAGCGGTGTGAAAAGCAACATTCTTTCTTGTGCTTTTTTCTTTCAGTACAGTTTTTTAATGAGAATTAAATAGGCCTAAGTGATAAACTAAATGGAGCTCTGAGCATAATTCGAATTACAAATTTGCTTCCACGATCACGTCTTATTAATGCATACCCTTGTTTTAATTAATGTTATACTTTAGTAATTAATTATGAAATCAATAATTCGTTCCTTTATTAGTCCTACTAAAACCCTGTAACGAAATAGTTAATAAGACCGAAAAAAAGATTTTTTAATCATAGGTTTTTTCCTTCATATGTTTTCCAGCATTCTTAAAAAGGATTCAATCAGTACTTTCGTTTTAATCTAAATTGTAATGTGAGTGAAAAATATATTGGGCAGGCCTGTTTATTTTATTATTATTTAGTTTTTTTCTTTGCTGTTGGAAGAGCAGGTGCGTAAAGTTGTTCTTTTAATAGTCCTATGCTGCTGTTCGCATGTTAAAATAAGTCAGTATTTTAATGCAATGCAATACTTACTGTGGCAGACACAAAAATAAAATTGTGTGTGTGTATGTATATATGTGTATGTATATATGTGTATGTATATATGTGTATGTGTGTGTATATAATTATAATTTAATACTAATCAGGGGTGCGTTTCCCAAACAACAACGTAACTTGTGGCTGAGCTATCATAGTACGATACATCGGTTGGAAAAAGAATGATGTAGTGACGAGTATTTCCCAAACCCGTAGTTTCTCTGTCGCAGATCCGTCGTTTGAACCACGTTAGTTATAACGTAAAATAATGATACTCTAAACGGGGTGGAGTAACAACTTTAGAGAAGAACCCCATAGTTTCTTATTTGATAGCATGTGTGAATACAGGTGTTTGACGTGCTAAAAAAGTCAGCCCCATGAGGTTTTCACTAAAATTACTAAGTACAAGCGTGAAAGCGAAAGATTGAAGCAGTGTACTGACGTGGTGACATGTTACCTGATCGATTCAAAAGATCGAAGAGTCGTTAGATAGAGACAACATGAATTAAATAACACGTTTAACAACTATAGTGAGACGCTATCCAGCGGTACATCCTTGATGATAAACTGTCCGACGTGCACTGTTCTCTGGGCTTTTGTGCTCAAAGCACCCGCTGACTGCTGGAGCTTTGTCATGCGCAATAGCATATGCACACATCTGAGTTGGTTTGAGTGTGTGGTCACGTGATGTGCGTTTTCAGAGGTATAGTGTGGACGAAATGTCACTTGAAATGTCACTTCGTCATCAGAAATTCTAGATGAAACGCCAGTGTGTACGTGGATCGTTTTTTAAAACTAAGATGTTTTAGTGTAAACGAGGCCTCAGTGTGTATTTTTCGTGAGCGGGTTGCTGCTGCGATGGGGGCGGGGCAGAAGATCACAATGCCGGCCCAGCATCGTGATGTCTATCAGCCATCGCCGATGTACGATGGCATCGTCTATCAACCCAACCCTAATATGTGGATGGAAACCTAGCTAATGACACCATCTAAAAATGCTGTGGTGTGTTAATTATTTTACTCTAGCCGTAAAACATCAGATACTGTGAATGAATGATGTACTGGTGTAATTGAAAATGTCTTTCCCAATCTGTCGTCTGCTCTCCCTCTGAAACTTGAAAATTCACTTCATCATTGTTCGATTGGTGCACGAGTTTTGCTTCACATGAGCAGAGTCTTCATTTGTCTCTGGCCCTCCAGACGAGTCGACGATCGCATATATATACACATGACAAAGAACTCCACAGACGTGTCAGATCGACCAAAAAAAGAACGACAGAAACTCTAAATATACTTCATCGTGGGCCGCCTCACCTATAAATACTCGTCACGTTGCGAGCCTTTCCTCTGAATTATGCACGCTTTTAAAGTGAGTCCTACTGCTCTCATTTGAATGATAGATGTTAAATTTCGTGCACACGTCTAAAATAGATTTCGGTGCGCTCCTTCAGAAATGATTTCCAAAAGAGCGGGCGAGTCCTTTCTTACTCTCTCTCCATCTCGCTGGCTCTGTGATCTGCGCTATATTTAGCTCGCAGGAGTCTATTTTTGTCCTCACGTGCCAGACAGACTCCCCTCACGCACTCGGTGCTCTCGTGCAAAAATTCTCCCCCGTCCTTTTCTTCCTCCCTCCTCCCTCCATCTCCCTCTATTTTTCAGCTTCTAATTTGCTCCATCTCTCTCTGATCCGAGCGTTTTGCCTCTCGCTTTTCATATTCTATCAGCCTCTCTCTCTCTCTCTTTCTCTCTCTGTGTGTCGCGTGCCAGTTGTCAGGTGTCCAGCTTTCTGCAGAGAGAGGAGCAAACATGAGGAGAATATAAACAAGACCCGACTAATGAGCCAAAGCCGGAGAGAGAGGCTGAGAGACCGCGAGAAAGGCCTGTCTGGTGTCACTTTGGAGCTTTTTTCCAGATCTATTTAATTAATCAGAAATAGGAGGAAACGTCCAGACCTCAGGTGACTTGGATCAGAATTTTTTTTTTCTGTGTAAAGCAGGCTTATTAAACGCGCCAATTGGCGGACACGTTTCAATTGTGACACTGATGACCGTTTTCGATACTTTGACAAGGAGCAATTATGGGATTTAATTAAGGCGTCAAGGCTTTTGGAAAATTACACCTTTCCTTGTTCAATTGACCCTATTTACATTCTTAACACATGTAGCGGGTTTTATCGTTAATGATTCATTAGTGCGCATTAGTCCAATGACTCAAAAATGTGGGATTCGTGGTCTTTAATCAAAATGGAATGCGTTCCACTGGCGCTGCGATGAATTGTGTTCCGTGCTGACATCACAGAGTCTCCTTAATTTCTCAAGCAGGCTCCGTTCTGGTGTAAATACACATTGTTAGCCATTCAATTAATTCCCAGTGGCTAAAAATCAAGCAGTGGCCTAGATTCATCTGCATTGATTATTCTTTTTCGCATGGAAATATGGAAGTTCAAATAAGACAAATTTCAGAAACCTATAAGTGGGAGTGCAATCATGCGTGAAAAATAAGAATTCAAGACAAAATCAGGTTTATGTTATCACTACAGAAAATAAGGTTCATGTTTTTACACAGTATAATAAACTAGCAATTTGCATGGCACGTGATAATTAAACATGTTCACTTGACTACTATGGATAGGCTACTTGTTCAAAGTAAAATATAATGATTTGAGTTGTGGTTTTAACCCAATTTTTGGGCTCGAACATGGACAAACCCAAATGTTAGGTTAACATTTTATTTTAAAATGCACTTAGAAGTCTGCATTAGGATGCGCTTTAAAAAGCAACAAAAAAGTATTCAGTAGTGGTTGACCAATGTATCAGTTTTGCAGATTAATCTGCACCAATAGTCGATTCCCAGAACTATCTGTTATTGGCAAAAATCCCTGGTGATTAGCTTTTCTTGGTTGTGGCTGTTACTGGAGTGGGTGAGAAGGGTCTGTTATCATTATAATCATTATACAGTGCAAGAGTTACCGCTAGAGGCAAAAAAAAGATTGGTTAATTAATCGGTTATTAACAAGTATGGTCCAACCTTTCATATTGGCAAAATCCAATATCAGTCAACCTCTAGTATGCAGGAGCATAGTGTTAGTTTACATTTATAAGTTTTTAGGTTTTAGGCTATTTTAAGGATTAAGTATTTTTTACTTAAGTAAAAGCCACTCGCATTGACCGATGTATCAGTTTTGCAGATGTATCGGCACTGAGTTTATTCCCAGAACTATCGTTTGTCAGCAAAAATCCCTGCTGATAGCGTTATGAGAAGGTTATGTTGTTATTATACAATGCAAGACCGACCTCTAGAGGTAAAAAATCAATCATCAACTACCGGTTAATTAATCAGTTATCAGCAGTATGGTCCAACCTACCTATCATATCAGCAAAATCCAATTTGTCAACCTCTAGTATGCAGGAGCATAGTGTTTACATGTATGATTTTGGCTGACACTTTTAAAGAAAGCCACTTGCATTGACCGAGGGATCAGTTTTGCAGATGTATCGGCACCGATATTTGATTCCCAGAACTGTTGGTTATCCGCAAAAATCACTGCCGATGGCTTTTCTTGGATGTGTCTGTTACTGGACTGACTGAGAAGGGACTGTTGTCATTATACAGTGAAAAAATGACCTCTATAGGTGAAAATCAATGATCAATTATCGGTTAATTAATCAGTTATCATCAGTATGGTCCAAACCTACCTATCATATCAGCAAAATCCAATTTGTCAACCTCTAGTATGCAGGAGCATAGTGTTTACATGTATGATTTTGGCTGACACTTTTAAAGAAAGCCACTTTGTATTGACCGAGGTATCAGTTTTGCAGATGTATCGGCACCGATATTTGATTCCCAGAACTATTGGTTATCCATCAAAAATCACTGCCGATGGCTTTTCTTGGTTGTGTCTGTTAGTTAATTCCCGGAACTATCATTTGTCTGCAAAAATCCCTAGAGGTCAAAATCAGTGATCAACTTTTGGATAAATAATCGGTTATCAGCAAGTAAGGTCCAAATACCTATAATATCGGCAAAATTCAATGCCAGTCAACTTCTAATATGCAGGAACATAATGTTTGTTTACATACATGATTTTGGCTGACACTCTTAAGCAAAGCCACTTGCATTGACCGATGTATCGGCACCAATAGTTGATTCCCGGAACTATCGTTTGTCGACAAAAATCCCTACTGATTGCTTTTCTTGGTTGTATCTGTTACTGGAGAGGATGAGAAGGGTTTGTTGCCATTTATATAATGCAAGACTGACATCTAGAGGTGAAAATTAATCAACTATTGGTTAATTAATTGATATTGGATTTTGCCGATATGATAGCTAGGATGAACTGTAATTCCTGATAACCAATCAACCTCTAGTATGCAGAAGCAGTGTTATCAGTTTTATCAGTTCTTGCTTTCTCCAACAATCAAACCCACAACCTTGGCATTGTTAGTTTATCGGAGCTGCAGTAAGACTCTTCCTTTCCAAGTGACATCCCAGGCCAGTAGTGTATTTAGTCGTTTTAAGTCGTCATTTTGACTCTTGCTGTAACCATTGACTTTCATAGTATTTGTTTCTCCTACTATGGAAGTCAATGGTTGCAGGTTTTCAGATTTCAGAGAGTGAATAGATTACATTTTAATTTTTGCCTTGCCTATCCCTTCAAAAATTAAACTGTAAAAAAGAAACACAAAAAACAAAGTAGGATTGAAAACCAGTATTTATGCTGATAAACAGTGGAGAGGGAAAATCCACCTTCAGGATTCTTGGGAACAATCACAAAACACTACTAATAGGATTTTTTACGAAGACATTTTCATACTAAAGTAGTTAAAAGCTTTAACTAAAAAGCTTCTGTAATGTCTTTTGTTGTATGTGCGTTAGTGCAAACACGATTTTTGCTTGTCTTAACAAACTGAGGAACAGCATGAAAATGATGTCTGTGCGAATTCACCTCCACATACTGTACACCACTGATGCGGTCGATACGGCTCCTGAATAGATCTGTAAATATGCAAATGTGCTCGTTTGCTAAGATCAGTGCGAGTGGATTTTTACTTAACAGTTTAAAGGCTCGCACTACATTTGTGTAATGTTTGTCAGTAATTAAAATACTCATTATTCCCACTGAATCCTGCCGCGGTCAAAGAGAGAAGGAACAAAAAAAATAAATTAAATATCACAAGCCTCAGGAGGAATGATTAGTTTATTAATAACAGCTCTAGTCAGCGGGAACGTACAATCTTTACAGTGTGCAATATTTCTCTGGCGCTCTCCCGCAGTGTTTAATGCTGACGGCTTGTCATGCTATACGGTCCAGCGACCCGATGGAGTAAAAGCCATTCCATCGAGGAACCGGGGTGGAGTCATGGAAAGTCCATACGGCTGTACCGAGAATAATATTCCCCGTACACACCATCACTCACTCGCGCACACGTACGTTCATGCTACAGCAGCACACCTTGGGCATGTGCATGTGGAATGGAAAACAAATTGAGCAATAAAAAACCACCTCAAGCCAGCAAAGACAAGTTCTCCACCCAGAGCAGCAGTCACTCACTTCCTATAGGACATCGTTTCTCAATCCCCGTCCTCACGCCCCACTCCAATCTGCATATTTTGCATGTCTTTTTGATTTAGCACAGCTAGTTCGGATATCCAGCTCGTTAGAAGAGATCCATGTGTGAACTCTGTTCTGACTGAAGAGATCCCAAGCCGCAGAGCTTTCCAAACACTGCTCAGAGATGTTTCAAAACACCCAGGTTATATGATTAAAGCGATTCAAAGGATTGACCTGGCAAATCTGCGCTTCATTGACAGGGTCAGAAACAAAACCACCATATTCTGTAGCTTAGTGCAGTGTTTCCCAACCCTGTTCCTGAAGGCACATCAACAGTTCACACTTTCCAACCTCTTCCTAATCAAACACACCAGAATCAACTCATCTGAATGTAAGAAGAGACTCCAAAAGCTGAAGTTGATGGGTCAGATAAGGGACACATTCAAAATATGTACTGTTGGTGTGCCTCCAGGAACAGGGTTGGGAAACACTGGTTTAGTGGACTGTGCATAATGCAACTGTGCTGCGAGTGACCGGAGTTTGAATCCTGGCTTGTACAAACATTCAGAAATTGTGACTTAATGTCTTGTATTAATGTGGATTTTGTTTATGACCTAAACAACATATTCACAAAGAGTTCATTCGGATTTCCAGACTAATGTTAAAACAAAACACACAAGAACGGAGCAATAAAATAACAAACTTTAAATTACTACTATTGCTTCATCTTGTATTCGAAGCCAATACGTCTGCACGCCGGTCAAGAACACTAACCACTCCACTAATTTCTTGATGTCTCGTCTAAACAACGTGGGGTTTAATTCCTCAATTCACATAACTGTTTCTTTGTTGAAATTGTTTATTATTTTTTTATTGTCTCTATTTAAAAAAAAAAACCCACTAGGTGTCACTGTAGAGTCAAGTTTCAAAGCCTCAACACTTGCTTCGACTGTTTAAGTGTTTTACGATGTGTCGCTCTGCTCGCCACTGGTTTAGTGTTGTCAAAAGAAGTTGGTTGAAGTTGTTTAAGGGCAATACTTAAAAAAAATGACCACTAGATGTCATTGTAGAGTTGTGTTTTGAAACATTTTGAAGCCTTGACACATTTGCTTCGATTGTTTCAGTGTTTCACGAAGCCTCGCTCTACTCTTGAGTATTGCTGGACAGTGTTGTCAGAAGTACCTACGTGGCTTTGAAACGTTCCAGTGTCCACATATCTGTATTGGCACTCTGTGACCAGCGATGTCATTTCTGTTATGTAAACACAATGGTCAATCAGCAATGTTTAAGAACTTGCTCATTAGTGCTCAATTATTTGCGGGAAATTGTTTTTTTATATTCCAGTATCGAAATTGATATAGTGAAGTTGTTTAAGGGCAATATTAAAAAGACCACTAGATGTCACTGTAGTGTTGGGTTTTGAAACATTTCGAAGCCTTGGCGCATTTGCTTTGACTGTTTTGGTGTTTCACAAAGCCTCGCTCTTGACAATACTATTCTAGAGTAGTGCTGGGCAAAGTATTTACATGGCTTTGAAACGCTCCAGTGTCCATGTAACTGTAATGGCACTCTGTGACCAGCGATGAAAAGTGGTGAACCGATGAATTTCACGGTCAATCACAGTCATTTCTGTTGAGCATGTAAACACAATGATCAATCAGTGATACTCAGAATGCTCAATTGTTTGCGGGAATTGGTTGTTTTTATAAAATTCCAGTACCGAAGTCGATATATTGAAGTTGAAGTTGTTTAAGGGCAATACTTTTTTTAAAAATTACCACTAGATGTCACTGTAGTGTCGGGTTTTGAAACGTTTTAAAGCCTTGACACATTTGCTTCAACTGTTTCAGTGTTTCATGAAGCCTCGCTCTGCCCACCACTACTCTAGTGTTGTCAAAAGTATCAACACAACTTTGAAATGCTCCAGTGTCCATTTATGCATGTTTGCACTCTGTGATCAGTGATAAAGAGTGCTAAACCGATGACCTTCATGACCAATCAATCATTTCTGTTGAGCACATAAATATAATATCTCAATCAGCTGTGTTTATTAACTTGCTAAACAGTGCTCAATTGCTTGCAAAAAATGATGTTTTTAAAACATTTCGGTACCAAAATCAATATATAGAAGTTGGTTGAAGTTGTATAAGGGCAATACTTTAAAAAATAAACTGCAGATGTCAGTAGAGTTGGGTTTTGAAACCTTTCAAAGCTTCGACACATTTGCTTTGAATAATTCAGTGTTTTACGAAGCTTCGCTCTGCCCAGCACTACTCTAGAATAGTATTGTCTAAAACATCTACGTGACTTTGAAATGCTCCAGTGTCCTTGTATCTGTGTTTGAACTTGGTGACCAGCGATGAAGAGTGGTAAACTGATGACCTTCATGGCCAATCACAGTCATTTCTGTTGAGCACATGAACACAGTATCCAGTCAGCGGCGTTTAATAACTTGCTCAACTGAGTCTACTGCAGAGTTTGAGCACGCAAAAATCTATCGTATAATACTACAAAAAGGGGTGGGATAAAACTATGATTAGACGTCGATAAAGCGAGTGATTGCTCTATTAATTTTCTGTACAGAGGGGTCACATTTTGATCTTCTATTGGTCTCACGCAATCAAGTGATGCTATTTCGCAGGTCAGAGTTCTCGAAGCTAAGAACTTTGGAATACAGCGACATGCAAAACTTATTGCACAAGCTTGGGTTTTTGGTCTGCAGCATTCGCATGCATATGAATCTTTTAAGGCCATGGTTCTCAAACTATTTTCACCAAGTACCACCCAAAAATTGTCTGTCCAAGTACCACCATAATGACCGGCATTGAAATACAGTAGCACAGTAGGCCTAATTTAGCAGCTACACCACTGCACAGTTCAAAAATTTGGCAGATTAATTCTTCTTATTATGAATATTTATTATAGTCAGCCACTTTAAACATTATAAATAGTTTGAACATTAACACTGTACTGTGCTTACAGGTAACAAAAAAATATATATATTAAAAAAAAAGATAAATAAAATGTCAACGTTTAAAATAAAATGTGCTTTTAAAAATTACCATAAAATGGTACTGTTGTTAAAAAGTAGAAAGAAAACTGCTGTACTTAAATGTAAAGTATTATGTTCCTTGGACCTCATAAATATAGGCTATATGTCATCATATTCATATATAAAGTGTTTTTGATACATTTTGAAATGTATGTTACATGTGTATATGACTTATTTGTATATCTATGAAGTCTAAACAATAACTTGTATTTTAAATATATGAATTAGATATTTAAATTAGAAATTAGATCTGCTTACTGCGCGTTAGTGTAGGCTTTGTGTGTCAGAAAAGCAAGTGACTAAACTATGCCTGTCAACATTGAGATCTAAAAATACGGGATATACCCCCAACATCAGTTACAAATATGGGGAGAAAATTAGCTTCAAACGATAAAATTGAAAATAAAATAAAAGGTTTAGCCTATTAAAATCAATTTACTGAACACATTGGTGTTATTGTACTCAAAAAAGGTTAAAAGTGTGTTCATTTTTTTACTTTAATTATTTAGCGATTCCTCCACATACCACTACTGGTACACGTACCATAGTTTGAGAACCACTGTTTTAAGGAATGTAATGTAAAAATCTTTTAAGCTATTTAAAGTATCCCTGAGGACTTGTCTATTTGTGAGTTGTATAAGTATTTTTGGATCGGTTTTATGGTTACGTCTTAATTTTTATCGTCTGCATAATAGACGATTTATATTTTCTGGTGTCCTAGTCTTTAAGTGAAAAGTGCTTTGAGAATAAAGTTTTTAAGGTGCTGTACAAAAAAAAATGTTGTTATTATTCAGTGTATGGGGCAAGTGCAGTGTGACCGTGCCTTGACAACCCTACGCAGTGTGCATTGTTCTCTAGTCCTTTCTCCATTACACTCTCCTAAAGCACGAGAAACCTTTATTTCTCTTCAGAGTGCTCATTGACAGATTTACACTGCAGCATTATACTCCAGAAGAATTAAGTGTGACATGTACTTCCATAAATAAATACAATATAAATTCAAATCTCACACGCTACAATGCAATTTGAATGAAACATTTATATGCTCCCTGAAATTATGGCGGAACATCCTGTGCACTCCAGGTCAGACGTAGAAACAAATGAAAGGTGCAGAGCTGTGGAGTGCGAGGACCTGGATTCTGAAACGTAGCTATAGGAAGAAGTATCCGTTGTTACGATATAAAAAAAAACCGGTAGCGTGCTGATTATACATGGAATTTGATTGGTCCTTCATTTGAGGGTGTGGCCTTCAGGGTCTTGAGGTAGTTGGTGTGGTCCAGTTCCCGTCATCATGGAGACGGATCTGTCCTTGGACGTCTGGATAAATGATCTCCTCCACTGTCACGTAAGTTCCTGCTAGGAAGCCGATGAAGCCGAGAGCGGCGATGGAGATGTCTTTGAGGAGCAGCATCGGTGGAGGAGGCTGACTGGGAAACGCTATTAACTCCACCAGAGGAGGGAAAACGAGTGCTAATGCTGAGCTGCTCACCGCACCCACCAGAGAGATCACCAGGTCCAACCGCGGGATCAACACTGCTGTTACACCTGCCGGAGGAATGGAGAGATGACGTCAATTGTGGAGAAAGTATGAGTAGTGTTTGTGAAAGTCAATACTGTGACATGATAGGGTCTGGGTGGTTACCAAGGTGTTGCTAGGGTAGATCTGGCATCGTTTTAAGTTGAGTGTTCTGCTGTTTTGTTAAATGTCACCTAATAAATGATGATCACCCTTGAAGGGGTTTTTATAAGACTGTTGTAATCATAACATGTCACAAATATGAATGAGATTTTTTTAAATATATGAGTGGTGTTTGTGAAAGTCAATCCTGTAACATGACATGACTGGTCTGGGTGGTTCCAAATGTATTGTTAGGGTAGCTTTGGCATTGTTTTAAGTTGCAAGAGTGTTCTGCTGTTTGGTTAAATTTCATCCAAAATTGTCCTTCACTTGTTCAGAACCTATTTGAGTTTCTATAGTTGAAAACAAAGAAGATATTTTGTTATGGTGTAACATTAATAGATATACACTCACCGGCCACTTTATTAGGTACACCTGTCCAACTGCTTGTTAAAGCAATTTTCTAATCAGCCAATCACATGGCAGCAAATTTAGGCATGTAGACATGGTCAAGACGATCTGCTCCAGTTCAAACCGAGAATCAGAATGGAGAAGAAAGGTGATTTAAGTGACTTTGAACGTGGTATGGTTGTTAGTGCCAGATGGGCTGGTCTGAGTATTTCAGAAACTGCTGATCTACTGGGATTTTCACACACAACCATCTCTAGGTTTTACAGTGAGCGGCAGCTCTGTGGGTGCAAATGCCTTGTTGATGTCAGAGGAGAATAGCCAGACTAGTTTGAGCTGATAGAAAGCCAACAGTAACTCAAATAACCGGTCATTACAACAAAGTCTCGATGTGTGCTGCGACATTCAGATGGTAGGGTCATAATATGGCATCAACAACATGGCAGGGATCCATCATTCCTTTAATCAACAGTTCAGGCTGGTGGTGGTGAAATGGTGTAAGGGATATTTTCTTGGCACACTTTGGGCCCGTAAGTACCAATTGAGCATCGTATCAACGCCACACCTGAGTATTGTTGCTGACCATGTCCATCCCTTTATGACCACAGTGTACCCATCTTCTGATGGCTACTTCCAGCAGGATAACACACCATGTCATAAAGCGTGAATCATCTTAGACTGGTTTCTTGAACATGACAATGAGTTCACTGTACTCAAATGGCCTCCACAGTTACCAGAACTCAATCCAATAGAGGACCTTTTGGATGTGGTGGAACGGGAGATTCACATCATGGATGTGCAGCCGACAAATCTGCAGCAACTGCGTGATTCTATCATGTCAATATGAACCAAAATCTCTAAGGAATATTTCTAGTCTCTTGTTGAATCTATGCCACAAAGGATTAAAGCAGTTCTGAAGGCAAAATGGGGTCCAACGCAGTACTAGTAAGGTGTACCTAATAAAGTGGCCGATGAGTGTACATTATATTTTGTATAATGCTGATAGCTGGCAAACATTTACTTCTATAGCATTTGTTTTCCTACTATAAAAGTCAGTGAGTACCAGCTAGCAGCATTCTTCAAAATATCTGTTTGTCTGTTCAACAGTAGAAAGATTAATCTTTAAAACAGTAGAAAGGTTTAATCAATGACAAGGGAGAGTGAATGATGAGGCCATTTTCATTTTGGTATGAACTATCTTTTAAAATTGATTAAAAAAAAAAAAAAACAATTTTGCTACTAAATGATGTTATTTTTTTAATTGTTTTTAATTAGTAAACTAAAAAACTTTTTTTTTAAAGAATAAAAGAGCGTTTCTTAAAATGATTGCTAAATTACTGTTTTATAGTAAAATAATTAAAAATAAAATAAATAAAAAAGGTACAAATGACCTGCTAATGTCCTGGCATAAAGTTACCAGAATCTTTTCTGTACATGTGATGACAAAACCAGTCATAAATGTACTTTTAAATGTATGCATCAAGATTTATACGTCAAGACCCAACTGGCCAGCTACTGTTTGTACATTTGGAATCTGAAGGTTAAAATAAATAAACAAATATTAATAAGGACCTTTATTAAAGAAAGTTCATTGCTAAATTCCAGTTCCAATTTTTTTCAGTGTATATTTTCTCAAACAACTTCCATTCCAGAGCATCAAATAATATTTAACATGTTCTTAACGTGAGCGTTTTCCTACTGTAAACTTATTTAACTTAAGTCCATTATAAATATATACTTGTTGAAGTAGAATAAACCCCAGTAATCAAAAGCATTAAAGAAAGAAACATCAATGCAACTTTGATCTGATAGTTAACAGCAGGACCCGCGTGTGAATGAATGCATTTATTATAGTTGATCTCATCTAAAGCTGATGTAATTCTGCTTGTTCACAGCAGGTGTTCATCACTTCACTCATTTATGTTCATTCACTGTCAGGAGGACTCTATTAGTCGTAAACTAGAAGGGAAAATGGGCCAAAATTTGATCATAACATCTTAGCATTTGATGTATGATACATATTGAAGTTTCGGGAACACTTTTCTCAAAGGGGTGTTCATAGGAGTGTTATAAACATGACGTCACAAATACGAATGAGATTTTAAGCATGTTTATGGTAGAAATGCATAAAGCTGACACTGACTACGTTTACATGGACATCAGTAATCAAATTATTTGTCTTAATCTGAATAAGTCAATAATATGATTAAGGTGTTTAAGTGAGTTGCTTTTTGAATATTCCTTTCATGATCCCGGTTTACATGTTATATAACATACTTTGATTAACGTCTTTGCGTCACTACGCTATCCAACGTTTTCTCTGGAGCTTCATGTAGTTTCGAGTGTTTCATGTCTAATTTGTCGACTTTAACTGCAGTTTGGCAATTTCACTTTCATTCAGGAACATTTCATGCATGCCCCCATGACAAATGAGATATTGGATGTGAGTATGAACAGCTGGAAGAGTGTTGTTTAATGGAATTTGATACCGCATGAAAAAACATTTGCATTTCGCAATGCTGGTGTGTGGTCCATCACTGACTCGGCAGGTGCCGAGAATAGTGTCAAACAGCCGTCTGTGTATGGACTATCCTGTCGCAAAATTCGGAAAAATTCCTACACAATTGTAATAGTTTGATTGCGGTGTTTACATGTCTGTACTGCACTTCAATAATGCCACTAAATACTCCACATGTCTTAATTCAGGGTGTATGCAGGAATCTCTAAGGTAATTTCAATACCTTTTAAAGACTTTTTAAAGAGCTTCTCAGAATACAGAATATTTCTAGTTCTTCAAGTTCTAGTCATTATCAAACCTTTAACTTAATAAACAGTTGCTAATAAACAGTTGTAGTTAAATGAATGGAGCACAACTGTGCAACAGAACTTAGATAAGCTCGGAAGAAAGAGTATGCAAACTTGCATTATCCCGTTTTGCCGTCTGTTTTGCTCTATGGCAGGCCTATTCAATTAGTTTGTCATGGAGGCCAGTTCATGAAAAGCATATGAGTAATGACACAACAGAATATAAGAGCCCATATGTTGTATTTTTGCTCCTGAAGACACCCACGTTGTATTTTTCTACATTAAAATGTTAATATATTGTATTTTGAAACTACATACATTGTACAATGTGGCTTTTTTACACACATTCACCAGTTGTATTTCAAAGCAAAACAAAAGCAGTGCATTGCTTAAGTAGGCTTCTTCTACATTCAGACTCATTCATATGTTATGTTTTAAAATGCTTAACAATTAGTTTGTATTTGTATTTTGGTTGTACAATTATAGTCTGAAGAATAATCATGGTTTCACGTAATTTAAGCTTTGTATTAGGTAAGTATTTAAATGAACAGTTGTTATCATCTGCGTTCATACATACATAATCATATTAATCATTTTTAATAATTCGTCAAACATATATTTTGTTTACATTGCACTGAAAGCCACACACAACTCTTACCGCCACAGCGTGAGATGTTTTCTACTTGTGCGTCTGAAAGGCGTGAGCACATCGCTCCGCTTGTGCATGCATATTGGCATATATTCTTACATTGCAAATAACGAACTTGCTCACGAAAAAGACGCGATATGTCATATGAGCTCGGATCTTTAAACTAGCGCACAAGTGGCATAACTTTGTTTTGTTGCAGCAGTTTCGTTTTGTGCAAACAGAAACGCGGCGTTGAGAAGTCTTTAAGCTTAAGTATTTATTCGGCCGCTCGCGCCAACTGCAGCTTGTGCTGTATTGAACAGAAGTGCGTTACTTCATAACTATAGTGACCGTTTTTTGACTCAACGAAATTTATTTTTGATGTCTTGGTCACAATATTTAGAGGGCCGGAACAAATTGCCTCGCTGGCCGCCAATTGAACAGCCCTTCTCTATGGTTTTGCTACATGTGGAAAGAGTCACATCACCTTCCTGCGTTTGTCACAAATTACTTGACATCACCCGGACAAAGGAGTTTGGCCGGACGTACCCGGCCCGAACCAATTGAGAAAAATAAATATATTTATGCTTTTTTGGAGTTAAACACTTGAACTCAGTCAAGTGGACAACACTTGAAGAAAATGTAAGACCTCGTACAAACGGGATTAAGACTTTTTAATACCTTTTAAGGGCCTTAATTTTAATACCTTTTAAGACCCCGCGGACACCGTGTAGTTTGATTTGTTTATTTCATTTAGGACCTTAATCAGATTAAATTAATCAAAAATCGCTGTTTACAAGGTAGATGCTTAATGAAAGTAGTGTCTTAATTATATTAGAATTGCATTATTAGTGTCCATGTAAAGGGTTCATACGGTCATGGAAAACCTGGAAAAGTCATGATATTTTGACATGAATTTTCCAAAACTTTTACAGGTCTGGAAAATGCCATGGAAAACAGATATCTGTGTACTTGAATATAGGTTATTTACTTCTTTTCTGTTCTTGGCCAATCATATTCTCACACCGCACTAATAATGTGAAAGCATTATCTAAATCAATTTTACAAAGATATTAGTTGAAACGAAATAGACTGTTGCGTGTTTTACGATATGCTGTAATAAATCTGAACATGCAGTGGTTTTTTACCACACATATTTAGACATTGCATGAAACATTAGGTCATGAAAATTTACTTGAAAGTTTTGGAAAAATCATGGAAAAGTCATGGAATTTTAGTAGTAAAAATGTGTATGAACCCTGCATGTAGTCACTGTTTGAAATGTCTTTGTCTTGACAACATAACTTGTCACGACAAACATGATTGTCATAAGGCTATTATAGAGTTCTCATCACCTTCCTCTGAAATTTTGATGAAAAAATTCAGTGTCAAATAAGCTTAACAAGATCATCGTTCCTTTAGTTGAGGTCAAGAAAAATACAAATGACACTAGCTACGTTTCCATCCACCTATTTTTATGCACATTTTGGATATGCGCATGAAAAAACAATTGATGGAAACGACAAGATGCGCATAAGTTTTGAAAATGCGCATAAAAAACATATGAGCGCAACTGAGTAGGAAAAACTTTTTGATGAGCATAAACTACAATAGAAACACTTTTGCTGAACAAATTCCAGTGTGCGCATTAAAGTTCATGTGATTTTGTTACAAGAGATCATGTGATGATAAAAATGTGCGCGAATGGGTAAACCAGCAGGCTGAACACATTGCAAAATATCTGAAATGTTGTTTGGTCATTCTAAAATGCCTTAACCATTTCAGTATTAGTGTTATTATATTATTAATGACCTCCAGAATCAAGATCGTCTGTGCTCCGCGTCTCACGCCTTAAACAACACCACGAGTTCACTGCGTGTCTACATCGTATTCTGAGGCGGAACTCATTTATTAAATAAAGGAAAGATTCACGCAGCTGCTCCTACCATTGCAAATTTAGATTTTACTGTTGATATTTGCCACCAGTTAATTAGGAAGTGGCGGTTTTATTCTCTTTGATTCATTGGATGGAAACGCTGCTTTATTCGAAAGTGTTGTATGTGATTATTCCTGTTTTGCGCATAAATTTAATTAGCATTTTTGTATGCAAATATAGCTACTGTTATAAAAGTCATGACACAATTACACCCTATTTACACAGGGCATCACTTTGAATGGGTGACGTAAAGCGTTGCTAAACTGGATCTGTCTGCGCTGCTTCAGCGGTGTTGCTTGCTGCAGAAGTTGGGAATTTCTCAACTTTTCAAGCACCAACGGAAGCGTCAGCCAATCAGATCACTTTATGCAAATACCCCAGCTCAGACAGTAGCCGATTGCGGACTTATTTTATTGGCTAACGCTGCTATGACAATCCCGTCAGCCCCAACTTCAGACACGCCCTCAGTCAAGCGTTGACGCTGAAGCCCCGTGTGATTGGGCGTTATAGCCTTCAAGTAAAGTTACCGAAGTTTCATACCTACAGACACAACTAATTCTAATGAGAAATCCAGTAATTTTCCCATTCATCTGTCAAATATGCTACATATATCTATCGCAGTGCTGTTTTTTTTTTTTGTAGTTTGGCAAATCTTATAACATGAAAAAACCTCAATTAATCCAACTGTGGTTTCAAATGGCAATGTTTGTGGTCTTTAACTCTCTGTGATCTGCACTAATGTAGTGGTTAGTGGACGAGTGTATGCAGAGGATTGTGGCTGAAATCAAAAATCAATATTCATCTTTTCTGCTGACGTGAAATACGAAACCACCGTTCTATCCCTGAAAACAAAGGCACATTTTATTTCCACACACACACACAGCTTTTAGTGGAGTGACTCTTTTATAAAAGCCACACACACACACACAAACCGTTTCAGCCGTACACATATGTTTAATTCATGAGACTGAAGTGTGAAGTGTCACACACCTGCTCTCTAAGCTGCATCTTCTCTCTTTCTCTGTGCTGCAGGAAGAAAGCAGTAACATATAACACACACACACACGCGGTGGGTTCACTCATGCATTCTGAACACTATCTCACAAACACGCATGAACGCTTCAGTTTCTGGCCTCTGTGTGCTACTGCCACCCTCAGGATAAACGCTTGACAGTTCAGGACACGATTGGAGAGATAAACCAACACATCAGCCAACAGCTACAGACACGCACATAGACAATATATGAATAATAATTAAGGAATGAAGCTGTTTATGGGGTTCTGATGAGGCAGAAATCATTATTAACATCCATCATACGTGTATTAGAAACAGTGTTATTATTAATCTAACAGTGTTATTATTAATCTAACTATTGTACATTTTTTAATAAGTAGTCTAAATTTGATTTGTTTTTACACTACTGGTCAAAAGTTTGGGACTCAGAATAATTTTCTTAAAAAAAAAAAAAAAAAAATGTTCATCAAGGCAGCATTTATTAAATGTAAAAAAGAAGGTAAATATTTATCAAAATTTTAAAGAACTGCTTTGTTATTGTATGTAGTTTTAAATGAAATTATTACTTCAGTCATTACTGCTTTTATTACTATTAGCATTAATAAAAAAAACAAATAATAATATTAATATTCGAGTGATTTCTGAAGGATCATGTGACTGAAGACTGAAGTAATAAAGTAGAAAAATCATCATCAAAATCACTGGAATAAATGATTAAATTAAATTATAAACTACTTTTGAACAATTATTTTATATTGCAAAAACATATCACTATTTATACTGTATTCTTGATCAAACGCAGCCTTGGCAAGCAGAAGCTTATTTTAAAAACTTTTAAAATCCTACTGACCCCAAACTGTTGACCACTAGTGTGTGTATAATATTAAATGAAAACAGATATTATTATAATGCTTTGTAATTTTACTTTGCCATTTTATTTTTCATATTTTTATATTTAATACCTTAAAAGCTTAGTTTAAATAAAAAATAAAAAACAGACAATATAAATGATTACTATCTGTGCATAGTTTAATTTAGTATTAAAATAATCTTATTTTTAACATCATTTATACGCTCTAAAAAAATGCTGGGTTGTTGTAACCCAAAGGTGGGTCAAATATCGACAAACTTAACGTTAGGTTATTATTTATTTTTTTAATTAAATTCAAATTACCATTTTTAACCCAACAATTGTGTTTGACCATATTTGACCCACCTTTGGGTTACAACCGCACAGCATTTCTAGTGTGTATAAATGATGTTAAAAATAATATTATTTTAATAATAAATTAAAATATGTACAGAGAGTGAACAACTAATAAAATAACTAAATATTTATATTTTATATTGATTTTAAAATCTTAAACTTAAATAGTTTATTAAAATAATCATATTCATTTATAAGTTAATCATTTTAAAGATAAACTCAATAAAACCAGAGCTATTTTCTTGGCAATTAGTTAAAATGTAACATTTCCTAATATTTAACAGCAAAATGTTAACAATATTTAGGTTATTTTAATTATTACTGGTAATAACTCATACTGGTAATGACAATTAACTAAAACCCTGGTAACTATTTACAATTAACTAAAAAGGTAACTAAACATTTTACTAAAGTATACTGGTAATAACAATTGACTAAAACCATTTTTTTCTTCAAATTTGACATTTTCAATCTAAAATCGTTTTTGTTTCGCTTAAGCGTGCAAAAAAAAAAAAAAACCTACATACATTTTAATATTTTTTAAATATTGTTTTATTTTATAATTTTTTATATTTCCGGTTTTGTTCTGAAACAGGGTTTAAAATTGTTACAGTGTTGCTCTTTGTTCTTGGTGCGGTTCGCGTTTACACGGCAAAGTTTCTAAACGGAGCGAAATAGCTAAATGAAGTTACGGTTGAGTTTCTTCACAATGAGTTTCACGGTTTATTTTTCAGAGTCTCGCCCAGCTGTCATGCCTCCTTATTTTAACGATGAGCAACAAGACATTATAAGCGAAAAGCTACGGTTTTGAATGGTGACACCCACAAATATCGTCCCCAAGTATAAATCAGAAGACTTACTCATTCATAGCCTTGGCTAGAATTATGCATTATAGGCTTTACATTATAGAGAAATAACAGATAAACCAAGCCTGCAGTTCAGTCAATTTTTGGATAAACGGATAACCAGCTTTTGTTAATAGTTCAGCAAGCGTTCACTTCCCTATTTGACATGAAACACTTATTTACCAGAAAGAATGAGATCCCACCCTACTCTACCCTATTCCTATCCACCCTATCCACTCCTACCCTATTCTCTCTTCATATAGCCGTATCTATGGCTAGTACGTACCCGAATTACAATGTGATATAGACTTGTTTGTTAGTTCACTGTATCGTATTACTTTCTCACTATAATCGATCCGCTTCAGAGTACGTTTCAATCAAGCTGAGACCACCTCCTTCAGGCGATCTTTGACCGATTGTTTTGGCGTGGATCTGAGCGGGATTGTGGGTTTCACATATGCCAAACGAACCGCGCTATCAGGGGAAATGTGCCAGGTTCCAAAACAAAAAAGTCTAGGTGTGAAAGCACAGAACAGGAAAAAAAAATCAAACCTAAAGCCTGGGTTTATGTGGCTTAATCCTTATAGTGATCCAAACTTGCAGAAACTTTTTTTGGGTTATCAGTGAGCATTAACTACTTCACATCCTACAAGAAGGTCGAGTCAAATCTTGAGAACTCAGAGAAGGGCCTCAGCATGCAGGTGCATGATAAGCCCCATCATGGAGCTCAGCGACAGGCCTCAGTGGAGAGCTCCATGATGGGACTGTCTCCGCAGGGCAGGCAGGTAATAATTCACAGAGCCTCAGGAAGACGGAGATAAACGACCAGACACTGAATGAGTCCCTCAACTCTGCCCCAGCTCGCGCACACACACACTGCCACAAATGCACTATATAAAAACACAGAACCCACACACACACGTACATCCACACACACGCGATATGCCCACTAATCTATCACTGTGCTCGCAGGGTGACGGCCTTGAGCCTTAGAAAGAGCTAGGAAGAAAGAACATGCAGACAGATAAAAGACAGCATGAAAGAGTGACAGAATGAGAACTTCATCTTTTTATCTATCAGCAACGGCCCGCAAACCTGCAACCTTCAGCACTCATTACACCTCCGTTCAACGGCAACTCACAGAAAAAGTTACGATTTAGAAGAAAAAAAAAAAAACTGTTTAACACACCTGTGCAATAATAATGATGATATAAAAGGTAGTTTATAAATTATTATTATTATTGACCGTCTAAAAATGTGAAATAATGCAATCTATGCAAATTACATGACATACAAGTTCATATTTGGATTTCGCATATATAAAAAGACAGATATGCAAAATATAACAAAAATCTATCTCTCTCAATATATTTAGCGATGACGAGAAGTATGCGATGTGAAGGCTGTGCCGGACCATACGCGTGCGCTTGATGCAGAAGTATAAATCAGCCTTTAATCCTTTGTGGCATAGATTCAACAAGGTACTGGAGATATACGTCACTTGATATTTTCTCTTTTTCAGACCATTCTCTGTAAACCCTAGAGATGGTTGTGCGTGAAAATCCCAGTAGATCAGCAGTTTCTGAAATACTCAGACCAGACCGTCTGGCACTAACAACCATGTCACGTTCAAAGTCACTTAATTCACCTTTCTTCCCCATTCTGATGCTCGGTTTGAACTGCAGCAGATCGTCTTGACCATGTCTACATGCCTAAATACATTGAGTTGCTGCCATGTCATTGACTGATTAGAAATTAGCCTTAACGAGCAGTTGGTCAGGTGTACCTCATAAAGTGGCCAGTGAGTGTATATATCCATCTATCTATCTATATATATATATAGATAAGATATTCATTATATATCTTTTTCAACCAATGGAGTAACGAATTTTTACATAACGTTGCAAATATGACATTTTATGTGTGGAATCTAATGTAAATTGAGTAATGTAAATTGGCCAGCGGAGAAATTAAAATGGTCGTGCCCAACTGAGCCTGGTTTCTCTCAAGGTTTTTTTTCTTCACTTTCGCCATTAGTGAAGTTTTTTTTCCCTCTCCACTGTCGCTACTAGCTTGCAATGGTTCGGGATCTGTAGAGCTGCGCATCGTTGGATTTGCTCTTCAGTGTTTGGACTCTCAGTAGTGATTATTAAACCACACTGAACTGAGCTAAACTGAACTGAACTTAAACACTACAAACTGAACTACACTGTTCCTATTTACTGTGACCTTTTATGTGAAGCTGCTTTGACACAATCTACATTGTATAAGCGCTATACAAATAAAGGTGAATTGAATTGAAATTTCTAATTCATATATGTAATTAGCATATTTTGCCAAATAGCAGATTTCTATATGGGTATTATTATTTTATTTATTGAAACGTATCATGCATTTCATCCAAAGTACATGAATTAAATACAGGGCTCGCAAAATTTCTATATTCCTGGTAGACCTTTGGGCAGACACTCTTCAGTTTTTGGTAGCTCGAATATAAATTTAAGTAGAAAATAGATTTATTAAATATAAAAAAAACATACATTTACTAAATAAAATATATATAATGGTATTTGTTATAGGCTAGAGCCGGGCACACTCACAAACTTTAAAAATGAACAGTTACAGTCTGAATGTCTAACTAATGTATCTTGATCTTAATATTGAATAATTTAATTGATATATATTTTTCATTTCGCATATAGCTCAGACAGGCCTAACATGATGTGAAACTGCTTGTTTACAAACCCAAAGAAAGACATGTCCTAAACTGTACAATTCTGAGGAAAGAAAATAATGTCTTATAAATACTTTATTTCAATTTGATGTTTATTAATTATTTTATTGTCCCTGAATAAATGTTTTTTTTTTTATACTTTGTTAAAGTCATTATTTGCTGGCGTACGAGCTGTTTATGATGCTATAAACACATTAACGTGATTTAAATATAAAACATATGATTATTACATTTATAAATCAGGCTATTTCTGTATCTGCATCTTGTCAGTGACTAGTGTTTGTGGGCTTCAGTGCTGCAAATTTCAGTAATGATCAGGTGATTAAACACAGAAACGCTGTGTTATAGGGAGGTAGTTGATAATATTGTGTCTTTTCTCCTTTATTATCAACAAGTGGATTTATTGCTGCCATATCAGCAGCACAGCACATACAGTACATAATTATGCACTGTGTGAAAGAACGTAAAGGCATTTAAATGATTATTTTTCCTACCCACCAGGCAGATGGAGATAGGCTTTTGTTTTTTCAGTTGGACTACCAAAATCAAAGGACACCGCTACAAGATATTGTGAGCCCTGAAACGTCATCAGTAGTGTACAGAGTAAAACTATAAATATGCTTTAATAAACGCATAACTATAAATCTCAAATGAAAATAAAAAATCTTTAAGTGGCGTCTTAATGTTTTTTTTTCCACCAGCTTTATATTATACAGTTCCAAGAGTTTATGAATTCTGGATAATTTTTTTTAGCTACAGACAGGGGGGCAAAGCTGTGGAAACATTTGTATTTATTATCTAAGTAATAGATTATCTAAGTTTTTTCTTACATATTTTACATTATTATTTTCAAATTGTAATGACCATGCTTTTCTTCGGTCCCAATAATCACGCTTGGATTTATTGTACACAACTCACTGGGACATTTCATTGTAAAGAGAAAAAAAATGTTTTTCATAATGTTTGATCAAACTATAATGACTTTCTCTGCTTCTGAAATGACTTTCCCACTGTGTGGGCAGAGGAAATAATATTATCCAATAATATCTTGGCCAATAAACCAATAAAAATGGATGAATAAAATGAAGTCCCACCCAAACATCATTTCCTGCTGATAATCGCTTTACTGTGAAATGTGTAATTCAGGCAATGTAACTAAAACTATTTTTTTAAAGAAATAAAACCAAGCGTGTTTTTTCCCGCCCGAAAAAGATGAATTTACAAGATGTCCATGCTTCTTTCATGATGGCATGTTGAAACTTGAAACTCGGATCAGAAAGAGCAAAAGACGCACAGAGAGCAGCGACCGAGAGGTTGAGACAGAGAAAAAAGAAAAAGAGTCATGGGTGCAATAAAAGAAATCTTATAAACAGAGAAAGTGATATGTCCAAGGAGACTAGAGAGATGGATAGAACAAAAGAGCGACAAATGAATAGTGAGCAGGGACATTGGCGAAGGAAGAATGGAAAGAAGAAACATTGTATCTACATAGAATGATTGATAGCTACGACAACATAAAAAATAGCTGGACTTGTAGATTGCTAGAAAGATAGATTGCTAGAAAATAGCTGGAATGATAAAGAGCAGCACTAGAACAATAGAAAGGTGGTTGGAACAACAGGTGGAAAAGCACCAGAACAATGGGTTTAATAATAGATCAGTAGCTGATATGGTATCTAGAACAATAGCTACACAATAGATGGTTAGCTTGGATGATAAACCTGGAAGAGTAGATGAAGAGAAAGATAGCGAGGTTAAAGAATATCTAGTAAGACAGATAAAAATGATATAGTGACCAAATGGCAATGACGTTGAAGGTACACATTTAATCAGTTCTTGCTTTCCTGGGGAATCGAACCAATAACCTTGACATTGCTAGTGTCATGCACTACTATTAGAGTTAAAAGAAAAAGGTAGAATGAAAAAATGAGAAAACAATAGTATGAGCAATAGGTTGATCCACAGAGAGAATTATAGATGACAAAATTATAGAGAAACAGAGTGACAGAGATGAAAATAAACAACAGAATGACAGAGATGAACAAAAAAAGTGAGAGAGAAAAATAGAAAAAATGATGGATATGAGGGAAGAAGAGATGAGCAAAGCAACAGACAGAATAATAGCTGAACAATAGTGACAGACAGAATGCTAATAACAAATAGATGAACAAGAGTGAGACAACAACAGACAGAAAAATAGAACAACAGATAATACAACTGACATAATGATAGAGCAACAGATAGACAGAATTATAGAGCAACAGACAGAATGATAGAACAGTAGACAGAATGATAGAGCAACAGGTAGAGTTAAAGACAGAATGAGAGCAACAGACAGAACAACCGAAAGAATGATAGAGCAACCAGGAAAATGAGAGCAACAGGTAGAATTAAAGACAGAATGAGAGCAACAGACAGAACAACCGAAAGAATGATAGAGCAACAGACAGAACAACTGACAGAATGACAGAGCAACAGACAGAATTATAGAACAACCGACAGAATGAAAGAGCATCAGACAGAACCAACAAAATAATAGAGCAACAGACAGAACAACCGACAAAATAAGAGCAAGACCGAACAACCGACAAAATAATAGAGCAACAGACAGAATAATAGAGCAATAGTCAGAATGAGAGCAACAGACAGAACAACCAACAGAATTATAAAGCAACAGACAGAATTACAAACAGAACGATAGAGCAGCAGATAGACAGAACAACAGTCAGAATGATATGGCAACAGACAGAATCACAGAGAGAATGATAGAGCAAGAGAGAATGACAGACAGAATAATAGCAATAGACAGAATGATATGGCAACAGATAGACAGACATAATGAGAGCAACAGACAGAATCACAGACGGAATGAGAGCGCAACATAGACAGAATGATAGAGCAACAGACAAAATGATAGAACAGACAGAATGATAGGGCAACAGAAAGACAGACCAACAGAGAATGAAATGGCAACAGACAAGATTACAGACAGAATAATAGAGCGACAGATAGGCAGAATGACAGACATAATGATAAAGTGACAGAGAGAACAACAGACAGAATGATAGACATAAAGACGGAACAACAGACAGAATGATTGAACAGACAAAATAATAGATAGACAGAAAAACAGAATGAGACGAAATGACAGCAACAAACTGAATAATAGAGCAACAGACATAATGATATGCAACAGACTGAATCACAGATGGAATGATAAGGCAACAGGCAACAGACAGAATGATAAGGCAACAGATAGACAGAATGACAGACATAATGATAGAGTGACAGACAGAATGATGGAACAGACAGAATGACAGGGCAACAGAAAGACAAAACAACAGAGAATGAAATGGCAACAGACAAGATTACAGACAGAATGATAGAGCGACAGATAGACAAAATGACAGACATGATGATAAAGTGACAGACAGAACGACAAACATAATGACAGAACAACAGACAGAATGATAGAAAAACAGAATGAGATGGAATAAAAGAGCAACAGACAGAACAAACATAATGATATGGCAACAGACAGAATCACAGAGAGAATAATAGCGCAACACACAGACAGAATGACAGACAGAATAATAGAGCAACAGACAGAACAGACATATGACATGGCAATAGACAAGATCACAGATAGAATGATATGGCAACAGATAGACATAATGATAGAATGACAGATAGAACAACAGACAAAATGATAGAGCAACAGACAGACAGAAAAACAGAATGAGACAGAATAACAGAGCAACAGACAGAAGGATACGGCAACAGACAGAATCACAGAATGATAGCGCAATACACAGACAGAATGACAGACATAATGATAGAGTGACAGACAGAATGATATAGCAACAGACAGACAATGACAGAGCAACAGATAGACAGCACAACAGACAGAATGATAGAGCGACAAAGAGAATGATAACATGACAGATAGAATGAAAGCAACTAATAGAACAACAGACAGGATGACAGAGCAACAGATAGACAGAACAACAATCATCATGATAGGGCAATGGATAGAATGACAGACAGAATGATAGAGCAACAAACAGAACAACAGACAGAATGACAAATAGAATGAAAGAGGAACAGACTGGTAGAGACGATAGAGTGAATAATGAAAATAAAGCAACAGATAGAACAAACAGAGTGATAGAGCGACAGAGCAACAGATAGATAGAAGGACCCATTCAAAATACTAATAAACACTATAGTAATACTGTACATAATGTATACAAAAATAACCCTGCTAGACTAGACAGATTCTGTTCTAACAGCTTGCGTTTTGCACAGTTTTACACACACCCTCACTCACTTATTCATCCACCCTCTGACGTTTCCACACAAGCCTTGCAACATGCTCTCTCTTCCTCTTTCATTCTCTTTCTTCACAGCAAACGCTCTCTCGCTCGCACCTGCATGACTGACAGTGTTAAACAAATATTTATTTTCATATTTTAGGTCTCTGGGAGGTTCACGGTTCAGCGGCAGACTCAATTTTTCCAAAGATAAAAAAACATATATCAAAGTAATCCAAAAAGCCTTCAGGTTTACAATGGTTCACAGGATCCATCCATCATTTTTTGGGATGGTGTACAAAAACCTCCACTATCTCCCCTCTCATCACCAGTGAATAAGAGAGGGAGGATTAGGACAAGGGGAAGATGGGAATGGGGAAGAAATGAGGAAGAAACAGAATGGATGGATGGATAGATAGATGGATGAAGTGCAGAGAGGACAGGGGGAAAACAAAAAGGCTGATAAAGATGGAGGAGCAGCGTAACGCACGATCAAGAGCTGAATTTAGCTGAATAATGACACTGTTTTCCTTTGTAAAGCTGCTTGGCTGCTTAATTCAATTAGCTTCATAATTGAATTTTTGCAACATTTACGTTGTTGAACTGAATTGAATTAACAACGAACTGACTCAGGGTAAATAATGACGCCATTGTCTTCTGTAGAACTGCTTTATAGCTCAATCTAACTTCTTTCGGAAATTGAGAAACTTTTGCGGTTACTGAAGTGTATCAACAGTGAACTGACTTTTTTAAAATAACAATTTTTGTCGTTTGTGCAATCAAGATGTGCGGAGTGGTTAATTTCATTACTTCTAAATGAACTGTGATCAGCTGTCTAATCTCAGAAAGATGTCCATGTTCATTTAAAAATAACTTGCATATTTTGAGTCAAATGAACTTGCAAACAGAATTATTATATTGCATTCTTTAAATAAAAGTTTTTTTTTTACCAAAGTGAACACTTGCAATTCAAAATTTAAATGCACCACCTGGAAAACAAGGACATTTTTAAACCACTTTGGGCTATTTTTAGACTTGTTTACAGTGTTTGGATGTCTATTAAGACAATGTGTATTGGTGGGACGCTGTACCAGGGTTTCTGCAGATATCATGATGTTAAATTTAAGACTTTTTAAGACTATTAAGTATTAAATTTAAGACCTTTATCACAATATCAAAAACATGCATACACAAAGAGAAACTGCAAAAATCCCAAAATTAGTGGTAAAATCAGTATATTGGAAACTGATAGATTCAAATATTCCTTTCCAGTTATCAAATGTTACTTAATTTTAGTTTGTAACTTGTAAATCGTTTTAAATACAAAATTGTTATATATACACATCAGTGTAAAACGTGTCCTTTCCCACGGCTGTTGGAATTTCTAGCCAAGAATTATTGTTCATCTGGTTATCTCTACGATCATGCATGGACGGATCATAAAGATGTCTGTACAGGTGTGTTTCAGACAAAATCTCTTCAAAGTGACGCACGAACTGTTCACCCGAGTCTCAAAAAATGTTGTGAGCTCCGCCAGCCAAAATCATGTCGTGCGCACCCAATGCGAACCTCCGCAAACACAGCAATGACATCACGTTCGCCGCACACACTGAGTTCAATAACAGAAAGCTGAATTCTGTTGGACTGTTCTGTTGCTGATTGGCATGTTGGACTCATTTGTAGTTGTAATACCGCAAATTGCATTTAGACTAGTGAAATAAAGAACTTCAACCAAGCAACAACAAAAAAAAGAAATTAAATGAGCATTAGAGGTAGCATTACATGCACATCGGAAAAATAAGACCTGTGCAAAAATATTTAAGACCTAGAACATTGAATTTAAAACTTTTTAAGGCCTAAAATTTCGATTTTAAAATATTAGACTTTTTAAGACCCTGTGGAAACCCTGTGTATGTGTGATTTCAGGTGACAGGAAATCAAGCTCAATTTATTTATAGAGCACATTTAACACACACCAGGCTGACTTAAGTGCTTTACTGCAGCAGCATTTTAAAATAAATGACAGTGTTCATAAGACTGTCATTAGGAATGTGAATGAGATTTATGCATGCTTATAACGGTCAATAAGTGTCATTCATTCAGAAATGACACTTACAATGCAAAATGGTTTTGTTTGTTTTGACAACTTGACAAACAAATACATCACAACCTGTTTTTGTCATGACAACTTGACAATACCAGACACAAAACTTGTCATAAATCTGCCATAAACATGATTGTCATAAAGCCATTATTAATATGTCAGGAATTTAACACCGTCATTATTATTTTATATCTCAACTACAGTGGAGCAAACTGAATTTGTCATTAAAATATCATTATATATTGATCTTAAAATTATTTGCCAGAGAAATGACACTTTTAATGAAACATTTTAGGAAAAAAAAAAAAAAAAAAAAAAAACACTTTCCTTTTTGATATTTGGTGCCAGTGTTACAGAGGCCACAAGGTGCTCTAGCGACAGACGCTAGAGGTCATGGTCTTTAGCCTCCTTGTTAGAGCAACCGACTCGCATGCAAAGAATCGCCGGTTCAATCCCAGCTCAGCACAAGCTGGTTGCAGTAGGACTGGTGGGCTACATGTGGGGGCTCGTCTGAGATGGGAGTGAGGTTTAGGGGGGTGAGTGTAACAGAGGACAGCTAGTGAAGTGCTATGCAGGTAAAACTTCACTCCTCTGACCTCCAAAAGGTGCTCTAGCGCAGTGTTTCCCAACCCTGTTCCTGAAGGCACACCAACAGTACACATTTTCAACCTCTCCCTAATCAAACACACCTGAATCAACTTATCATAACATCAGAAGAGACTCCAACACCTGAAATGAATGGGTCAGATAATGGAGACATCCAAAATATGTACTGTTGGTGTGCCTCCAGGAACAGGGTTGAAAAACACTGCTCTAGCAACAGACGCTAGAGGCCATGGGTGTTTAGCCTCCTTGTTAGAGCAACCGACTCCCATACAAAGAATCACAGGTTTGATCCCAGCTCAGTGCGGGTTGGGTTCAGTACGACCAGTGGGTTACACCTGGGGGCTCGTCCGGGATGCGGGTGAGGTTTAGGGGGATGAGAAACGGAGGCAAAGTGCTTTGCAGGTAAAACCCCACTCCTCTGATCTCAAAAGGTGCTCTAGTAACAGACGCTAGGGGCTTTCGTTTCTTTTGCTCAAACACAGAGGTCTTTGGCCTCCTTGTTAGAGCAAACGACTCCCATGCAAAGAATCGCCCGTTCAATCCAAGCTCAGCACGGGTTAGGTGCAGTAGGATAGGGTTACACGTTAGACAGCAAGTGATACCTTTGTTCTCTTTGACTCATTGTATGGAAGCATTACCTTATTCGTGAAATGTTATGCGATATTCTAATTTTGCGGATACGTTTATTTAGCATATTTTGATAGAAGCTAATCAAAATTAAAATCACAGCTAATGACACTTACTGAAATGATTCAACAGTAAACCTAATAATAGCTATTTCTATTGATCTCTCTTTGGAAGCTTCTTTGGAAACAACCCATATTATATATCATTTGTTATTAAAACACCACTAATACTTATTTGTCTTTACTTTGTTTGACCTTCTTGCTCCTGGATTTTTCATTTTCACTGAGCTTGACATGGTGCATTCTGGGATTGCTTTCATCATGAAAAATGTGATGCCTTGCAGTGCTGCTTATTGAGGCAGCTCACTATATTTTGGATTAGAGTTTGTCTGTGTTGTGTGTGTGTGTGTGTACTCACAGGTGAGGCAGACGAGCAGTGCTCTAAGGCTAAGATCAGCCACTCGTCTCCAGCTCTTTCTGACTCGTTCACACATCGGCGGAAGCAGAATCTCTGCCGGCACAAAAAACTGCACTGCAAAACTCACAAACACGCCGAACGAGTACAAGACCTTCACCAGCTGATTGGACCTGCAACACACACACACACACACACACACACACACTCATGAATACTGCAAAGAAATGTCAAGTCAGAAACCACAGCATGAGCAATTACAGTTTGAAGAACTTCAATGATGCAACGCAGGATTTCAACACATGACTTCAAAGGCAGCTCAATGCAGACGCTGTGTGTTTCCAAAAGCCACCATACTGCTGCAGGAGAAGCAGTTTGGATCTACTTTAAAGTTAAAGAAGAAAAAATCTCTGGAACTGATACATCTGTATTTTAAAACGTTTATATTATATAAACTTATATTAACATTATACGTTTGTAGAAAAAAACTTAAGATCAGTCCAAAATTACTACATTCATTCATTCATTTTCTTTCAGCTTAGTCCCTTATTTATCAGGGGTTACCACAGCGGAATGAACTGCCAAAAATTACTACACTACACCCAAATTAACATGCTGGAGAAAAATTCTGCAAAATTTTAATAAACAGAAAAAAAATGAAGAGAAGCTTCAATCAAAATCAAAACAGAAACAATCTAAAAATGTTGATTAAATTTTGTAGTTTGTAATTTGTAATTTTTTGTTGTAATAATTGGTTTAAATTTTAATGTATTATCTTTTTATTCCTACAGATGTTTCTATAGATGTTTCCAAACTCATTAAAATGAATATCACATTGTAATAAAATGTGATAATAAACAGTTTAATAAAACGGTTTTAAATGCATGATATAATAAATATAATATTCTTTAAACTGTAATATAATGAAATATTATTACAATTCAAAATAACTATTTTATTTTAAAATGCAGCAAATTCTTTCAAAATAAAAGCTTGATTTCCACCATGTTGTTATTGTCAATGCTGAAAATAGTCGTGCTGCTTCCTAAAATCTTTCAAACCCAAATGCATTCTGTTCAAAATATTCTGATGAATGAATGATTTTTTTTATTACAATTACAATAATAATGCAAAATATAAATTAGCAAAGTATGTCAAAAGACAACTCAAATCCTCTCTCTTCCGAGATCAAGACCCCATTTTCTCTCCCCCAGCTCATCAATTCTAAGTGTGCCTCACACAGGTGAGTGGGCTTTACAAACCACCTGTAGTAAACACATTATTGCACCAGTTTTGCACATTTATACCAGACACGTTCTTACAATCACTCCACAAACATTGTGAATTTCTGAAGTGTGCTTCACTTGAGTGAGTGGGCTTGACAAACCACCTGTAGAAAACACATTATTGCACCAGTTTTGCACATTTATACCAGACACGTTCTTACAATCACTCCACAAACATTGTGAATTTCTGAAGTGTGCTTCACTTGAGTGAGTGGGCTTGACAAACCACCTGTAAAAACACTAATTTCTCTAAATAAAAAAACCACTCCCTCCCTCCTTACTCTGACACTTAATTCTTAGACCACAAACAGTTCCTTCTGTATAAATAGCACTTGTTGTATGTATTGCCTCTTCTTGTTGAATCGCTAAATGTCTGTAGATTGCTTTGGACAAAAGCGTCTGCTAAATCAGAGGTTCCCCAACTTTTCAGCCTGCGACCCCCAAAATAACAATGCCAATGATTTGCAACCCCCAATTTTTTCCTGAGGTGGTTATAAATATATAAACCTTGTACACAACAATCCACACATACCAATAGGCCCAAATCTATAGGTCCAAAGCGAACCTCGATGATGTCACATTCGACACACGCACTCAGTTCAATAACAGAAAGCTGATTGGCTATTGCATGTTTGTTTCATTTGTAGTTGTAATAATGCAAATTACATTTGGACTAGTGAAATAAAGAACTACAACCGAACAACAACAACAACAAAATATTTAAATGAGCATTAGCTGTAGCATTACATGGACATCAGAAAGATAAGACCTGTGTAAAAATATTGAAGACCTAGAACAGCGAATTTAAGACTTTAAGGCCTAAAATTTAGATTCTTAAATTTTAGACTTTTTAAGACCCCGAGGAAACCCTGTGTATGTGTGATCTCAGTTGACAGAAGGTCAGAAATGACATTTAAAATGCAAAACGGCATTGTTTGTTATGACTCTGCCACTTCGCATGACTTCACACTTAACAAGTGGAAAAATGCATGACTATGCGCAAGGCATGCGCCATGGGTCACGCTGATTATTCGACACAGAAGTATAAAGCTGTGGTCACACTGCACTTTTCTCCCCATAGACTTCCATTCATACGCACATGAATGTGTCAGACGGGAAACGCAAGCTTGTGCAAAAAGTTTCGCAGTTTGCTGCACTGGAAAGTTCAAGCTTGGTGAACTTGATGAACGAAACCACATCACATGACTGTGCGAGACCAATCGAAGATCAAAACATTGGAAATTTTAATTATCTGTCCTGAGTGGTCAAATTTACATGGACCAATCGCTTGCTTTTTTAATATCTAATCATTTTATTTAATCCCCTTTTCGCAGCGCCGTACAACAGAATTTCGCACACACAAACTCTAGTGTGACCGCAGTATTAATCAGCCTTTAAACATTAAAAACAGCTCTGTATAGTCATGACCACACTTGTTAGTAGAGCAGGTAGTTTGACCGTATTCTGCTGTTTATTACTCCTAGTCATTTCTCCCGTAGGCAACTGAGTCGCAAGTCCTAAAACAATCGCACTTCCGCATTGCAGAATAATGTCAATATGAGGTGATTAATATTATACATGTACATAATTACACTAAAATAAAGTCAGTTTCAGAAGTGCGTCACACTGCTCTGGTGGCAGATGTGTTCTCCGCTGACATGATGCTAATGATATCTAGACATACGCTAACTGCTAATAAATGCCTGCTTAAAAGTTCGTAGGAAACAGCAGGCTTTAGCGAAAGCAGCTGGTTTTGATTTCTCTGTAATTTGATCTTAAGTGTCTGTGAGCTGCGATCAGTCACTGGAGATGTTTCTGACACTGAACTCAGGGGAATGAAGACGACGCTTCAAACGCTTCAGTCTGGAGTTTAATATTAGTTCTAGTGAATTTAACCGCATTACAGCAGGGAGCTGCGAGAACTAAATTGAACTGACTTAACAGTGGAGTATGATAGATGTGACTTTTACATTTTTTAAACTTTTGCTGCTTTTTGCTTTGGGGAAAAACATGAGGAGAGACTTGGAAAGTGTTTGTCCCTCAAGTTAAAAAAAAAAAAAATGGATTCTGAAGTCCTGTAACGAGTCAATAATTCCAGCTTTTCTTCCTGCAGTGGCTGTTTACACCTGAGCACTTCATGTGTTTTTTTCTGATTTGATCTGATTTAAAAAACTTTGCATAGACACTTCCTAAAAGTGAATGTACACTAGAATAAATATTTGCTTTTAGTGATTTAACTGATTATGATTCACATAATAATTTAAAGTGGTTCAATTAAAGGGCACCTATGGTAAAAAAAATCTACTTTTCAAGCTGTTTGGACAGACATGTGTGCAGGTATGGTGTATATGCCGTCATATTGGGGTGATATAAACACACCCAGTCCTTTTTTTTCAAATTAGCAACGTAAAAACGGTGGACCAATTGGAGCGGTTTTCAGACCGACCGCAACTTTACATAGGAGTGCGGTCCCCCCGCCCACCGAATTAATTGACAATTAATTGCTTCATTTAAGTCTGTCTGTTGTCTGACACAGCCGAGGGAGGAGATTAAGGCACGCAAAAAGGCACGTAGAAACGGTGGGCGGGGAGGACTAGCCTTAAAGGCGTAGTACGACAAAACAGCCCCCCAGTGCAAAAATGTCTAAAATTGAATCTTGCAAAAGATATAATGAAAAATCTGATGGGTGTTTTGAGCTGAAACTTTACAGACACATTCTGGAGACGCAAAACACTTATATTAAATCTGAAAAAGGGGTAACCTAGGTGCCCTTTAAGTCAATATTTGAGTTACACACAGTTGAAGTCAAAATTATTAGCCCTCCTCTATATTTTTTCCCCTAATTTATATTTAACATATGTTATTTTAACATAAGTTTCAATAACTCATCTCTAATAACTGATTTATTTTATCTTTGTCATGATGACAGCACATAATATTTTACAAGATAGTTTTCAAGACACTTCTTTACAGCTTAAAGTGACATTTAAAGGCTTCGCATTTAAGCAAGTCATTATATAATGATTGTTTGTTCTGCAGACAATCGAAATAAATTATTGCTTAAGGGGGCTAATACTATTGACCTTAAAATGTTTGTTTTTTTTTTTTAATTAAAACTGTTTTTATTTTAGCAGAAATAAAACAAATAAGACTTTCTCCAGAGGAAATAATATTATAGGAAATACTGTAAAAATGTCCTTGCTCTGTTAATTATAGCTTGGGAAATATAAAAAAACAAAAACAAATAAAAATTCATAGGAGGGCAAATAATTGCGACCTTAACTGTTTGTTGAACTGTATGTCAACTGTATGTTTATCTACAGTCGCAGCACATTACATATTAAAAAGAGTTTTTTCCACTTAAAGTGATAAACACCATTTGTACTGTTTTGTGTTACAAGTTCTGAAGAAGAGCTGAAACACAGATATGCAAATTTTCATTTAGTGTATATTATATACAGTGCACTTTCAACCAATAATAACAGACGTGGCCATGATCTGACCAATCAGAGCAGAGTATGCTCTAGGCCGGCATGATTATTCATTTAAGACAATTACAAAGAGTGCAATTGGAAAGAGTGCAGTTTTCAAATTATTTTGAAGTGCTATCAAATATAATAACAAGCATATCGTTTTTGATAGTTCTGACAGTACAGAAGCACATTATCGTGAACAATGTGAAAAATGTAACAATCTAAATGTTAAGGTTTTGGATATCTTTGTATAAGATTTTATTTATAATTTAATTTAAAATACTGTAGTTATTTTCCAACTTTGTCATGACAACTGACAGCATTACTGGAAAAAAATGTCAACAGTGAGTACGTTTACATGGACACTAATAACCCGATTTTAATACTACAATACTCTGATTAAGAGTCTACCATGTAAACAGCGATTTTTGATCACCTTAATCCAACTAAGGTCATAACCGAACTAAGCAAGACATGTGGAGTATGCCGATTTAATCGCATTATCGATCTGCAGTGCAGACATGTAAACACCACAGTCAATGCAATACCATCGTGGAGGATTTTAACTACATTTTGTGACGGGAGTCTATACACACACACGGCTGTTTGACACTATTCTCTGCACCTACCGAATCAGTGAAGCACCACAGACACCTGCACTGCGAAATGCAGACGGCGTTTCCCCATATGGCGTGCGGTCTCAGATTTCATTGAAACCACATTTCCAGCAGTTCTTACTCGGATCAAATATCTTGTTTGTCACGGCGGCATGCATAAAATGTACCAGAATGAAAGTGCCAACTGCAGTTAAAGTCGAGAAATTAAAAATGAAACACCCGAAATTACATGAAACTCTAGAGAAAATGTGGATATCATGATGACGCAATAACGTATATCAAATTATGTGCTATAACATGTAAAATCATGAATGGAACATTCAAAAAAGCAACTCATGTAAACACCTTCCTCATAATATTGTCCTATTCAGATTAAGGCAAATGATTTAATTACTGATGTCCATTTAAATGTAGTCAATGTTTTAAATAAACAGTAGCAAAGTGTAGCTTACTTTGTGATTATGCTTGGTCTTTCTTTGGTGCTGTTAAAACCACCACATCAAACCTGTAGCTGTTTTATTAAATGGTAGCAAATCACACTTTAAATAGCAATTTTGATCACATAATTTTCTCCAAATTATGGAAAAAAAGCTGATGCTGCTGGATATTACTGGAAAAGTAGGGTTTTTTTGCTGTTGTTTGTTTAGTTTTTTCATAAATGTATTTAAGAAGTCCTCCTAAAACAAAATGATCAACCTTTAGTGTCATTATGGAGAACCGTAAAGAATGTTTGTTACCAGGAGTCGTGTGGAAGGTTTAGCGTGATGCTGCCTTTGATGTCATCTCTGAAGCGCAGGTAGCCAAGAGTGGCCAGCGTTACATAAAGGACGATGATGAAGCCCATGCCAATGTTGAGGGCCTGAGGGAATCGCTTCGGCTCCCTCATTTGATTCTCTAATGGAAGAACCTACAAGAACAAAACAAGAGAGATAAATGGAGAAGGCTGATTGGTGGCGGCACTCCAGGCAAAACATGCACAATCCCAGTCAGTGAGAAAAGAAAAATAATGGTGTGCACAATGATGCTGCCTTCTAAAAGACATAACTTTGACCAATTTCTGGACTAACATAGTAAAGCATGGCGATAGAAACACCAAGGCTGTATCCCAACTCGCATCATTCACTATTCACTACATGTGACCACTAATATAGTGCACTCAAAGGAGTGAATGAAAATGAGGGAGTGAATTGGAGCACTGAACGCACTAAAGGGATGCCGTTTGTTTGTGCTTTGCTGGTTGATAAATCCCTCAGACGGATTCGATTTGAAACTAAATGTTATTTACACTTATCGAATTGTCTATTCGTAATTCGAGACAAAGTACATTATTTCATGTACACAAAGGTTAATTTAAAAATAAGAAATTATTTAGAAACTTAAGGTGCGTCTCAAATTGTAGTATAAATTGTAGTATAATTGTAGTATAAATAGTGCATGTAGTGAGTTCACACTGAAAACTCTAAAAAGAATAAGTGCACTTTAAATACCCGAATGATGCACTTATTCATCCATTAAGAAGTCGTGTGGAATGTTGGACACTTCACACACTCAATGGCTGCTGCTTCGCTTATTTAGCGGAAGGGGCGGAGCTTTCGGGCACTGATGTTGGATTATTTATTTTGGATTGTGAAAGCAAAATTCTCCTATGAGAGTGATTATAGCGCCTCCCGATGGTTAATGCGGTTATACTCATGGCAGCTGTTATTTGGTAGTTTGGTCACTTATTTCACTAATTTGGCAACCATCTATCGTCATCTGGGAAACTGTTTGAATTTCCACTTAGTAAAAAAAAAAAACATTAGTCTTCAATTTGGGATGACACTACATTCATATACTATGCTGTTGAGTGTGCATAGTGTATAGTGTACCATTTGGGACGCAGCTTTACACTTGATAGGATTCCGCTGATAGGATCTTGTGGTCAGATACAAGACTCATACTCACACAGGGCATTTTGGGTATTCACTAGCCATTGGTTGTACATTTGTTGTTGCAGTGCATTGTGGGATTGGTTGAATGTTCTTAATGTCTACAATTGGCTAATTTCTCAATTAGTGCACTGTTTAAAGTCATAGTTGTGATTTTGGATGCAGTCTTAGGTCATTAGTTTGATTCCTGGGGAATACATTAATAAATGATATATGTTTTGGAATAAATGCAATGCAAGTTACTAAATTCTAATATATCATTTGTAATCACACAATGGACTGCAACAAGTTCAGTGGAAAGAAAATTAAACAAAAGTGGAAAAGGCAAGAACATTTTCTAATATAATTAATTTACTGAAAGAGGGCCGTTCACCCAAAAATCTAATTTGTAAGGTTTTTGTTGTTCTTAAACTGTTTATTACCAATTTTATAGGATAAAAAAAGAGATTTTGAGGGTAAACAAACCACTTCTGGTGAAGCCGAGTCACTTTTATTTCAATAGTGCTTCATAAAGTGCAGATTGTGTCAACTTTTCAAGGTTGAATTTCCTGGTCCCAATTGACTTCCATAATAATTTCAAATACTATGGAAGAAAATAGGACAAACTATTTAAATACCAACATTCTACGTTTGACAAAGACATCAACTTTGCTACCAATCAATACTGAACTTTTAAAATTCAAGCTAATATTTGAGAGCTGTTGAGCCCATTCTTAAACACTGCTTATTGGCCATTGTGTTCAACAGATAATGTTGTGACTGTAGCTACGTTTCCATCCACCTGATTTTATGCGAATTTAAAAAATGGTTGATCGAAACGCCAAGATGCGCATAAAAAACATACGCGTATAACCTAGTAGGATAAAAAATTTTTTTGATAAGTAAAGATGCGCAACTACAATAGAAACATTTTTAAAATCACACAAATTCCAGTATGCGCATTTTTAAAAAAAAAAAGTCATGTGATTTTGTTATCGGAGATCATGTGATGATAAAAAATGTGTGTGAATGGATAAACCAGCAGGCTGAGCACACTGTAAAACATCTGAAATGTTGTTTTGTTCATTCTAAAACGGCTTAACTATTTCAGTATTAGTGTTATTATATTATTGATTACCTCCAGAATCAAGATGCTGTGCTCCGCATCTGAGGCCATTGCATGTTCACTGCGTGTCAGGATTGCCTTTTTAAGTGCAAGTCATTTAATAAAAAAAAGAAAAGATACACACAGCTTCTCATACCACGGCAAATTCTGTTTTTACTGTTAATATTTGGCTCCAGTTAACCAGGAAGTGACGATTTTGTTCGTTTTGACTCATTGGATGGAAACTCTGCTTTATTCGTTGGTCTTATGCGATTAACCAGTTTTGCGCATAAAGTTAATTCGCATTTATGGATGGAAACATAGCTTGTGAAGTATTCTCTGACGGTTATTGCTTCACCACACTTCAAGCATGAACAAAGATACACGGACACTGCAGTGTTTGAAATCCACGTCTATCAGCTGATCCGTCAGTGGATCGCACAGCTCCGCTCAGACGGATCAGCTGATAGACACGACTTTCAAACACTCCAGTGTCCGTGTATCTCTGTTAAGGCTGCATGAGTAATCACAGATGACTTTCATGCTCATTTTTTGAGTAAAGCCATGTCTGTAATCAGCAGAAACACTCCAGCAACTGCTTTCAGTTGGAAAATACCACAATTAATAATGTCTTTACTCTAAACTCACTTCATAGATTTAGATGAGATTTACTACTGATCACAGATCTGACGAGATGTGCATGAGAATCACTTTTGCTGAATCTCAATTTCATTCAATTTCAATTAATTAATTGTTCAGCCCATAACGGTGTACTTTTAACAACCCTACAACGTCCTTCAAAATATCTTGTTTGAAATAAGTTTGAATTTTCAGTAAGCCAGCTCAAGTGCTTCCAGTGAACTGTCGTGCCATTTTAAAAACACTGCTTTCAAAATCTGGGTTACTTGTGATTTTCTGATTAAGCCTGATTGATTTATGATATAAAGTGGGTCTCAGACTGGACAAGAAGCACAGCAGTAAGTTACATTCTTCCACGGCATGTCTGTGAAATATGGAAATTTACTTTACCCCAGTATTTTAAATGGAGTTTCACAGCTGCTCCTGACAGTTTAAATGGCCTTTCACCTTGAGTTACACTTGAACAGCTAAATTATTGCTCAAGCCTATTTAATGGATTATATTTTAATTAATTTACATTATCGATGCTGTAAAAGAAACCTTATGAAATTGAAAACATTCAAACTTTCAGCTGAAGTCTATCAGAGGCTGAAATACACTGTGCATAACTGCTTGGGTGAACTGTTACACTTACTAAAGTTTTGGGTTGAACTACTCCTTTAAAACCAAAAGGATAAACCAACATTCAGTACATCTATCGATGAATAAATGAAAGCTGAATCATAATCTCACCACTCCGATTCCCTCAAAGGCAAATATGGCTGTGCCGAAGAAGAAGGGGAACTTTCTCCATGTGGAGGCGTATGGCAGACGTCTGGGATCACTCAAATCCTACAGAGTCAGAGATGGTAAAAGGCGTGATGTAGTTTCACTTTATGACTGTAATTGCAGTCTTTCTTTCTAATATTAAGGCTGACAGACACACACAGGCTTATAGGAACAATATAAAGTAAAGATCTAGTGTGAGCCTCAGACGCAGCAGTCGCCCACAGCAGTGACAGTCTGCTGAATACAAGAAATAGCTCCAATCTGATTTGGTGGCTATATGCAATTGGTGAGAGTTTGTATGCTGAGTTTGTGCTAGCGCTGTCAAACGCTTAACCGCATCCAAAACAAAAGTTTGTATTCACATAATATATGCATTTTTTTAAGTGTACATGCACAATAAATATGGACAGCACATACACATGAATTAACTAAATAAGACAAGCTTTTATTTATGATGCGATTAAATGCCAATGAATTGTTTTCAGCACTAGCTTGTAGGCAGCCTGTATCCATTGTGCACTACAATGAGCATATTTAACCTGCAAAAGTAGATGTGCACTTATAGAATCATAGAGACTTTAATTTTATTGATACATGTGCTGTGTGTTTTAAAGTGGACGGATAATTATTAAACCCCAGCATAACTGGTATTTAAAATATGTTTATGGTTATTATTAATTAAAATAATAACTTCATATTTATTATGTTATTTATTATTAGTTTTTATATTTAAATTGCATCAAAATCAGCATTAAAAAAAACAATCGTCAATCATATCCATACGAAAACCACAGCACACCAGAAACCTTTAGTATAAAATAGAGCTGAGGAAAATAAATCTGTCCGAATACATCGCTATTTTTGCTTCAATTGATTCTGAGTTCAGGTTTTACCAACCGATGGCCATACATTTGTTGTTATAAACTAGTCTAGAACGCCATCTGCTGTTCTAAACCAGCCTAGAGCGCCATCTGCTGTTATAAACCAGCCTAGAGCACCATCTGCTTTTAAAAAAACTAGCATAGGAGCACCATTTGCTGTTATAAACCAGTCTAGAGCGCCATCTGCTGTAATAAACCAGCCTAGAGCACCATTTGTTGTTATAAACTAGCCTAGAATGCCATCTTCAGGTAAAAACTAGCCTAGAACGCCATCTGCTGTTATAAACCAGCATAGAGCACCATCTGATTTTAAAAAACTAGCATAGAGCACCATCTGCTGTTATAAACTAGCCAAGAGTGCCATCTGCTGTTCTAAACCAGCAGAGCGCCATCTGCTGTGGTAAACCAGCCCAGAGTGCCATATGCTGTTCTAAACCAGCATAGAGCACCATTTGTTGTTATAAACTAGCCTAGAATGCCATCTTCAGTTAAAAACTTGCCCAGAACACCATCTGCTGTTATAAACCAGCATAGAGCGCCATCTGCTGTTCTAAACCAGCCTAGAGCGCCATCTGCTGTTCTAAACCAGCCTAGAGCGCCATCTGCTTATAAACTAGCATAGAGCGGCATCTGCTATTCTAAACCAGCCTAGAGCGCCATCTGCTTATAAACCAGCATAGAGCGCCATCTGCTGTTCTAAACCAGCCTAGAGTGCCATTTGTTATAAACTAGCCTAGAATGCCACCTTAAGTTAAAAACTTGCCTAGAGCACCATCTGTTGTTCTAAACCAGCATAGAGCGCCATCTGCTTTTAAAAAAAACTAACGTAGAGCTCCATCTGCTGTTATAAACCAGCCAAGAGCACAATCTGCAGTTAAACACTAGCCTAGAGCGCCATCTGCTGTTCAAAACTAGTATAGAGCACCATCACATTAGTAAAAAAAAAAAACTCAAATCTGAAAATCTCTTCAGGAGAGAAACAAAAAAACAATGTAATTCGATTTTCCCCAAATCACGCAGACCTAACAGACTTACGTTGAGTATATAAGAGAAGATGAAGATGAGGCTGATGGCCATACAGAGGTTGGCGATGGCGGACAGAGCGGCCATGTTGCGCAGGTCTCTGATGAAGGTCAGCACAATGATGAAGGGAAGGAGGAAGACCATATAGAGGCGCAGATCTATTGCGACAGAAGAGACAGCGCTCGCCTCTGAGCTGTTAGAGGATAACAGCACAGTTTCTGCAGTCGAGTTCATATGTGTGCCCTCCATAACCTACAGCAAACAAAATATATTATATTTGACTTATTTATTTACAGGCAAACAAACTTATGCATCTTTAGAGCTCCGTCTGAAAATTGCATGTTACTCGTGTCTGTTTACATCGCAAACAAGTCAAAAACATCCGCACAGCACTTTTAAAGGTGCAGTATGTAAGTTTGACACCCAGTGGTTGAACTAGGTATTGCACTCCTGGTTTAAAACACATTTTCACTCAGCCTCTCCGCTGAAAACTCCACACAAGCTCAGGTTGCAAGATTAATGACACCAGGATGCTGCTTTTATATTTGATTTCTTCAGCAAATGATGAAAAATACAGTATGTTTATCTTCTAGAGCTCTACTGCCGCACATACCTGTTTAATATTTTCAGCCAGAAACACGAAATAAACACTACAGAAGCCCAGCTGGGTCAAAACCAGGAAGAAATTCACCAAGTGCCTGTAAAAGAAATTCAGTGCATTATATTATGTGAAAAGAGAGAGAGACATGAGATAAATAGACCATTTCAATGTGCTGATGTCATTGGCCCATGAACATTTCCTGCTTGTTATCAAACTATTTCAAAACTGTAACAAGAGGCTTTCGATCATAACTTATATTAAAACAGCTGTCATAACATTATCAATATGTGGCTCTTTTTGGATTCTCGGAAGCTACAGAAATTAACAATGTAAAACAGGAAATAGACTGGGACCATTGTTTTTGTTTACATCCCTCAAAATGGTGTAAAGTGTAATAGATTAGCTGATCTATTACAAAAGTAAAGTGTAATAGATTAGCAATCAGAATTCTGTATTTCACATAGTGCTGGAAAACATTTTGTTGACCATTAAAAAGATTTGAAACATTGTGACTGTTAAATAAAACTAAAACTGTGTCAAGAAATCTTGATTGTAATAAAGCACAAGACATTTAAATGTGAAAAGTCCACTTAAATTAAAGAAAACCTAAAACATTTACAGTTACCAGTGTTATTGGTCGTATTGTTAGTAGTATATTTTAAATATTATATAATAATAACACAGCAAAATATGACACTATTACTAAAAGCTGAACCATAAAGTGCTGTCAGGCTTCCAAAAAGAAAGTAAAAGAAAAACAAAGCGTATGCTATATTTGGTATACAATTAACATTTAAATATAGTATTTTAGATTTTATTTGTAGCAGTATTGTCAGTGTTATTTTGATATTTTTCAGTATATGCATGATATTATCCTTCAACTAAGATTAAATTAGGCTACGGGTTTCTGCTAAAAGGGTTTCTGCTAAACATGCTACAAAAACATTTAACATATGATTACATATATAAACTAATATCAATATTCTTGATATTAAAAAAAAGTCTTTTCCTATATTTCAATATTATCCAATAATGAAAAAATGTTTCTACTGGATTTAAAGATTTATATACACACACACTCACCGGCCACTTTATTAGGTACACCGGTCCAACTTTCTTCTCAGGCTACAATTCGCACAGGCTCACCAACATTGGACAATGAATTGGAAAACCACTGCCATGAACATGGCATGATCACACCACAGTGTACCCATCTTCTGATGGCTACTTAACGTGCCATGTCATAAAGCGTGAATCATCTCAGACTGGTTTCTTGAACATGACAATGAGTTCACTGCATTCAAATGGCCTCCACAATCACCTGATCTCAGTCCAATAGAGCACCTTTGGGATGTGGTGGAACGGGAGATTCGCATCATGGATGTGCAGCCGACAAATCTGCAGTGACTGTGTGATGCTATCATGTCCATATGAAACAAAATCTCTAAGGAATATTTCCAGTACCTTGTTGAATCTATGCCATGAAGGATTAAAGCAGTTCTGAAGGCGAAAGGGGGTCCAACCCGGTACTACTAGTAAGTTGTACCTAATAAAGTGGCCGGTAAGTGTATATATATATATATATATATATATATATATATATATATATATATATATATATATATATATATATATATATATATATAATTTAATTATTACAGCATTATTAATGCTTTATATTTCAGCAGACATGATATTACCTTTCACCACAGATAAAACAAAAAGGAGTGAATATTTGTAGAGTCTTTTAAGGATTCAGTATGTGAGGTTTCTGTGTGTGTGTGTGTGTGTGTGTGGGACACATCAGATCTGCAGGCAGGGTCCTGTCTCTCTCTCTCTCTGCTCTCTAATGAATATATTCATTCAAGCACAGACATTTGCCCTCCTGCCATCCCGTTCTCTCACTCATATATGCACAAACAGGAGTGTGTGTGGGGGGGGGTTTGTCACGCCACTGAACTGCATGATGGGAAAACTCACCTTCCAAAATGAGCACCTCTCCTCAGGCACTGGGAGGAACTCAACTCCATAGCAGCAGCAACTGTTTCACTGTAACCAAGGGGAGAACGCTTCAACCTGACACACACACAGAGAGAGGGGGAGAGAGAGAGTTAGAGACAGACAGACACACACACACAGAGAGAAAGAGACAGACAGGAAGAAAGAGACACACAAACACAAAGTGTGAGACAGACAGATAAACAAACAGAAAGAAAGAGACAGACACACACACACGCACAGACTGAGACAGACAAACACACACGACACAACCACAGAAAGACAATGAAAAAGAGGCAGACACACACACTCATTCAGGTATACAACAGACAAACACACACAACAGAAAGACAACGAGAGAGACACAAACACACATTCAGACACACAGAGCAAACACGCAAACAGGTAAACAACAGACAGGCTAACACACACACAGTGCAAACACACACTCACATACAATAAGAGATAGAGAGACATACACAAAAACACACATACACAGTCAAACAAACTCTCTCACACACAAAAGTGAGAGACAGACAGCCAGAGAAACAACAGACAGACACAGACGGACAAATGTAAACACACACACACACAATGTTAGAAACCGAGAGACAGTCATACTAACACACTGAGAGAGAGACACACACACACACACACACACACACACACACACACACACACACACACACACACACACACACACATCACCGAAGAACAAAGCGGTGGCAGAATAAAAACAGCTTTTGTGCAATTCTAGAGAGGGAAATGCAGTCAAAACACTTGGAGAAAAGAGGAAAGAAAGAAAGCCTGACTACTCATGACTAGAATCAGCTTCAAACGCAAAACTGACCCTCAAAGCAAAATCTGACACCTCCAGAAAAAAAACCTTAAAAAGTGAAGTGCTGCCGAGACTGATAACGTCATGAGCGGAGGGACCACATATAACACCACACACTTCAGCCTAATGTTTAGTCCAAATAAAATAAAATAAAAACTGGACAGACTGAACTCAAAGTGTGATGGTTTAGTGGTGTTTTCTGCAGCAGGATCCTCATGTATTTTAAACACACTAAAGCTTCACCGTTTTGCTAATCTGCTTTATTGACCAGGGGTCCGTTCTTCGTACATGGATTACTCAATTAGCTGGATTTGGTTATTGATGATTTGAGGAGATCCAGGATCGTTTAGTTCTTCAAAACTGATCTGAGACTTGTCACAGCGTCAGCTCTGGTAGCTCAAACCTGCTCAGGAGCAGGCTCATTTCTTATTAACAGGATTAGATCGGGTCAGTTCAAGCAAAGATAATACTGAAAGTAGAAGTTAAAAATGAAATATTAATAAATCGTATGCAATCTGCACTCCGAAATAAAAGTACAAAGACTGCTATCTGGTGGTTCAAAAATAAAATATATTGATATAAACTTTTTAGATACAAACACGTACATGCACAATATGAGGCTCTTTTTAAAAAGGATAATAATTGATGTAGTCAGGTTAGTGTATACTCCATCAGCTATTTTGTTTCAGTCAGCTTTAATGCTGCGTCCCATAATATCCATCCTAAATAGTATTTGAAAGTAGAATTAGTATGTCCCAAATCATAGTATGTTGAAAAGAGTACGCTAAAGGTTCCCGTATGGTTTACTATTTCTGGTAAAAACTCGAAGTGTAGAAGCGTCCATACTCTAACCTCTGATATTGCCCACTAGAGGTGTGAACCTATACTGGTCTCACGGTTCGGTTACGATTATCATGCCATCGATTCGGTTAAATTCGATATTTCGGTGCATTAACGATGCTTTCCATACACAGTGTTGTATTTTGGGGGGTGGCTATAATAAGCTGTCTGTATAAACAAACACACACACACACACACACACACACACACACACACGGACACACAGCACCACACTGTCTTTCATTCACACACATACACAAACATAGACAGCACCAAACAAACACACATGCACGCACACTCACACACAAGCCATGCACGCTTGCTTGCTCAGTCGCTCGAGAGCGATATTGTGAGACCGCCCACTCCTGTTAAAATTACACCAGAGTTACCAACCGCTCCCACACTTATTCGGAAATTTATTCCCGCGCCGCATGAAATCTGGTCGGGTCCCGCGACAATGCACAGAATACAGCCGCGGGAATGCATACAGCCAAAAAGAAAAGAGAGGGGAGGAAGAGTCACGCCAGCAGGTGAAATGGGCCACAGTAAGAGAGAGAGAAATGAAGTATTTTCATTCCCTCAATCGCAGAGAAATAGAGGCTTCTGCTGTAAGTGCCAGTGAAAGACTTTCCAGAAAACACACACGCAGTGAAATTTTTAAGTAGTTGGCGCCTGCAGTGTTGTAAATACCCACACTCACCTCCCTCGCGACAGACTGCATATGAGATAAATGACGTGAATAAATGACATGATTATTACTGAACCGATACCGAATTGTCCGTGTCTGCATCGTGGTGCACCGTAGAAACAATTAATTTTGACACCCCTATTGCCCACAATACGTTGCGCGTAGGACGTGAATTCGATTTAGAACAACAAACACGGGTAAAAAGTGTAAACAACTACAAACATGATGGATGCGCGAGACCAACCGTCAAGTAGAGAGGCTTCGGTAAAGATGTTTGTATGACTTAATTAATATCTAGCCCACTGGAACATGTTTTAATCGCGTTTTCTGTGTTATATTTCATCTGCAACGACAATACTGAACTTATATAAAAGACGTGTTTGGACATTAACGTCTGAATGCAGAATTATCCAAACACCTGAGGAGATTTCTCTGCATGAAAGACTCATGAATGGCAGATTAACCTGCTGCTGCTTCTCCAATAAGGTAGGAAATTAAATATGAAATGTGGATGATGTGTGGATGATTGACAGGGCTTGTAACTAAGCAACACAACGATCTGTTAACGAGGAAGTAGTATGTCCCAAAAGCTTGCATACTCTTCTGTTACACACTCAAAAGTGTGTACTTTTCCTTCACAAAAAAAGTACATACTTTTAGGGTGTAGTATAAGTATGCGAATTGGGACGCAGCATATGTTTTTGACTGTTTGGTGCCATCTTGTGTCTGAATAATGTGCAGGTTAGTGTATATTGGCGCCATCTTGTGTCTCAGGTTAGTGTATACTCCTTTAGCTGTTTTCATTTCTGTCAGCTTTGAGTTTTTGATTGTTTTGCGCCATCTTGTGTGTGAATAATGCACAGGTTAGTGTATACTCCATCAGCTGTTTTCGTTTCTGTCAGGTTCACGTTTAATTACAGAATTAATAAACTATTACAGCTCAGAAAAATGTTTTGTGTCTAATTGTTATGTTTTGTGGCAAGTAGCTGTTAAATAAGCGGGATAAAGTACATCCAGGATGGTTGTTTTTGCAGAATAAAGCCTTTTAGACTTACACAAATAATAAGCCTGTTGGCTTTATTCTGCGATGACAACCTTCTGGATGTACAGAAATTATTATACAGAAATATACAGGGGGACTAATAATTCAGGAGGGCTAATAACTCAGACTTCTACTGTATTTCAGTCTCTGTAGTTGATAATATATGCTAATTGCAGTAGCTTTGGCAAACCCATGACAGCACACTGATGAAGATGAGGATGACAAGTCTTCAGTCTAACCCCGGCACACACTGTAAAATCAGCCTGCCCACATATGACTGATGCAGTGGTCTGCCTTTCCTGCTCTCAGACCCCAGGGACAGGCCTTTGATCGCCTTTGAAGAGCGAATGCGTGCAAGCAGCAACCGTTTGTACACCGAGAACGCATACACAGATATCCAGACTGCAGGAAAGTCCACATGCTAGCAAGTGCTGCGTTCAGAATACAGAATGTGTGCTTACTTCAAACCACTTAGAAACAACGAATCAGCTTTGAGGATAGTTTCACAAACAATACATGTTTATCTGAATATCTAATGAGATGCGTTTTCCTATTGGGAATGCTTGCTTGAAGCTTGTGGTCAGAGCGCCGCAAACAAAGTCTCGCCACATGAACATTAGCTTTGTTGAATGGGAACTGAGGTTTAGTTCTCAATCTGCAACAGGATCAATTGTATGTTTAGAACTGAGTGGGGGGGGGGTTCACTTGTGATCCAACAGGGGACCAAAGTCATCCAAAGTCACATTTGGTCACCTGAACTGTGCAGTCTTCCCTTTGAAGCCCAGACACACTAAACCAACCAAACAGAACTCTTGCAATGAAAGCCGACTGTGCTGTCGCTTCATGTTGTGCACATCTGGGCTAAAATATAAGTGATTGAACACACCACAAACACTCCAGCCACTGGCCAACTAGAAGGTATAGTCTGTAGATTTGGTCTTTAGTGGATTGTCCTTAAGCATTTGCATTGCACTGCACTGATCTTAAATGTCACAGCCATATCACCCTGCAGCCCAAGACCGGTTACTCACTGAAGCCAAGCAGGGCTGAGTCTGGTCAGTACCTGGATGGGCGACCACATGGGAAAACTAGGTTGCTGTTGGAAGTGCTGTTAGTGAGATTAACATGTGGTCCTAATGCCCCAGTATAATGAAGGGGACACTACTGTCAGTGAGCGCCATCTTTCAGATGAGACGTTAAGCTGAGGTCCTGACTCTCAATGAATTTTAAAAATCCCATGGCACTTCCACACACACACACATTACATTAAATAAACTGAACTGACCTTCAACAGTGACATTTACAGATATGGCTACTGAGAATGCGCGTTTCTTCATGCGCAGTACTGCAACTTGTCACACGCAGTATTTACGCAATAGCTACCAGGCGGTGCAAGGAACAACCACTTTTCCATTGACTTGGTTATCATGCGTGTTTAGATGCATGTACAGTATTTGCGTGCAAAAGAGTACTCAATACAGCTCTGTCGATGCCTCAGATGGCTTTCTTTCTTATTTATTTTGGAGATAATGTATACATATTTCTATTCACATATGAATACAACAGAAAGATATAAAACTTTACAAATTACGTGTCCACTTTTGAGGGCTCAACAACAGTCACCTCACAGCAAGAAGGTCGCTGGTTCATTCCGCTTTGGCGACCCCTAATAAATAAGGGACTAAGCCAAAGAAAAATATATGAATGACTGTTTAGTCATATGACGCATTGCTGCATCACATACATCAATATTTGAATGCTTTGGAAAAGATGAATCACTGTCTTGGAGCGTCTGAGATCGAGCATGGATATAAACATTACAATCCTGACTTTCAATACTATTACAGCACACTGTGGGCGTTCATTAGCAGCATTTCTTTGTTCACTTCGGTCATCAAACAGATCATGCGGAGCCATCAAACGTGAAGACATCACATTCGACAATCCAGGTTTAGTTTCACTATAATAATCAATCCAACAGCAAACTGAAACTAGGAGTGCAGATGTATGACCCATAAACAAAGCAGCCGCCGCTTCCTATTCAGAATATCAATCATGTAGATCACCTTCATTCCAGATGGCTGCTGTTATTATAAAAAATATTCACAGATTGAAATGATCAGGTAATACGGCAGAACATTAGAGCAGCCTTCTGTCTGTGTGGTGTCTAAAATTCTCTGCTCGATTTCATCACTTTTGTTTTTATTCTCGTTCACAGGACGAGCCAATCAGAGCGATCTCTCTCTCAGCGACGGAGACTCGACATGCATACAAAAACCCCCCAGCAGGCTCTCGGTAGTACTGACGGTGTGAAACAAACCACTAAACCCAAGCTGATGATGGCCTGATGTCGGCCAGCTGTCGGTTTGCTCTTTAGATGAACACCTGCTTTAGGGTAAATGAGAATTTGGGAGGATTATTTCTGTCTATTAACCTGGTAAAGATAAGAATTACTGAAAGTTCTTTGGAAGGAAAAAGAAGGAATGGGAAGCAGGTCAATGCAGGGCTTCCCAAAATGGGTTTGCAAGATGATAAAGCTAATAATAAAACAGTTTTAAATTAAAAAGATCAACGTAACCCCCGAAATTAAGAAGTGCTAAGTATTAAGTAAATATTTTGGGTAAAAGAGCTTCAGCAGACATAACAATAATTGTGTGCGAAGCTCAAACAAGGGTTAAGTAGTCAAAATTTGAAGTGGATACTCAGAAATGGGTTTTATTTCCCCTGTTCACCCAACGAACGACCAGAGAAGGGTCTCATGACCTTAAGGTTACCTTCATACCTTTCTCTAAATTTCAGGAGGTAAAATACTGACCCTCAAACATGACCAAATGACCAGAGAAGGGTCTCATGACCTTAAGGTTAACTTCATACCTTTCTCTAAATTTCAGGAGGTAAAATACTGACCCTCAAACATGACCAAATGACCAGAGAAGGGTCTCATGACCTTAAGGTTAACTTCATACCTTTCTCTAAATTTCAGGAGGTAAAATACTGACCCTCAAACATGACCAAATGACCAGAGAAGGGTCTCATGACCCCAAGGTTAACTTCACACCTTTCTCCAATTGTCAGGAGGTAAAATACTGACCCTCAAGCATAACCAAATGACCAAAGAAGCGTCTCATGACCTTAAGGTTAACTTCACATCTTTCTCCAATTTCAGGAGGTAAAATACTGACCCTCAAATGTGATCAAGTGACCGGAGAAGGGTCTCATGACCTTAAGGTTCACTTTCTCCAAATGTCAGGAGGTAAAATACTGACCCTCAAATGTGACCAAGTGACCGGAGAAGGGTCTTATGACCTTAAGGTTCACTTTCTCCAAATGTCAGGAGGTAAAATACTGACCCTCAAACATGACCAAATGACTAGACAAGGGTCTCATGACCCCAATGTTAACTTCACACCTTTCTCCAAATGTCAGGAGGTAAGCTACTGACCCTCAAGCATGACCAAATGATCATAGAAGGGTCTCATGACCTTAAGGTTACCTTCAGCCATTTCCAAATTTCAGGAAGTAAAATACTGACCCTCAAGCATGACCAAGTGACCGGAGAAGGGTCTCATGACCTTAAGGTTACCTTCACCCGTTTCCAAATTTCAGGAGGTAAAACACTGACCCTCAAGCATGACTAAATGACCAGTGAAGGGTCTCATGACCTTAAGGTTAACTTTCTCCAAATTTCAAGAAGTAGAATATTGTAGCTATAATAATAATGCTGACATTACAAACCTCAAATTTGTGAATCAGAAATAATGTGAACCTAGTTGAGAGAAAGAGCGGGCCTGATCAACTCTTCTCTCTTACCTAATAGGCTGACCTTTGGCCCCAAACTTTGACTATAATGGTGAGGGTTTCTTGCTGAAACATTGGAAGCTCAGCCGTGGGATAAGTGCACATCGTCAGGCATTCTCAGACACGTGTTGGGTTTCAAATGTGACTGCAACGGGCTCCACAGTCTTTGAAGAGGAAAAATGATGGCACCTCTGTGGTTATCTATAGTTACATCAAATTGCTTAGGGTTTCATTATCTGTCTTTTATTCATGTAATCCTTTTTACTCATCTTTTTTCCGCATTATAAGCCTTTTATGCATTTTTGTTGTATTTCAGTTAATGATGTTCATGAGGATGATTCATGATTATTGACTATTATTGTGATAATTGATATCAGCTGTGTGTACCAGCAATAAACAGTTGTATTGCCTGATTAGTATGGTGTATGGACCTTCATTGGTGTCTCCTCTTGTTGATTAGCACCACACTTGTCTCACTTGCATAAACACAAACCATACGAAAACCTTTTTGGTATGTTGAAACATTTTGCATACTAAAAATGTGGTGTATACGAAAACATCACCTTTCATCAAAGTTGTCCTAAAGTGATTGAACTTGTCTTCATTCTAGTGATCCATTTAAAATGTTGATTACTATAACAACTAATTCATTTATAAAATTATTTGAATCAACAACAACAAAAAACAGAGTAACATACAACTAAATTACTTTAAACTCAGATTAACACGCAAAATATAACAACATTATTCTCCACTAGTACCTCGATGGCATTAAAATAACTTAAAATGACTCAAACCTAAGTCACTAACATTAATATAGGCTTAATATCTGAATTTCCATACTAATGTGAAGAGAATCTTTATAAAAGTTGCAAAAGATAAAAAAAATAAATAAATCCCAAATGCAAATTAGGTCAAAGACAAGTTTTTAGAGTGGCTGCATGTAGTATTGGTAACCTAGTAACCAACAGTAAACAAGGTAAGCATGATGGAGACTGATTGTATTTGTGTGGGTAGGAGTGTGTGATATGCAGAGTTTTTATGGCGGACATGCTGTCATTTTTCATTAATCTGCTAGAGCTTGTGTCCACATATGTGGACAGCACATTTTAGCTCTTAAGTAGCTATTTAAAATACTCTGAATGTTTTATATTTTGTTACAGACATACAGTGTCATCCTGCAACTGTTTTGCAGCATATGAAATGTCCCAAACATTATTTTTAACTGTCCAAAATGGGAAAAAAAATGTTGTTTTTACTCTCTGATAGTCAAAGCAAGTTAAAAAGAAAGAATTCTGTTATATATGCATTAAAAAAAATTCAGGAAAAAGTGTTTTATGAAAATTCGGACCACGAGTCCACATATATGAACATCATTTTTCTCTAAAAGTACATCGTATCAAAAGATGATACTTAGGTTTTTATTCTAATTAGGTTCCAATAAGCCCAAATAGAAAAGAGAAATAAAAAATGCATGTAATAAAACACCTTGAGCCTTAAGAGGTTATAGAAGTATTTCACCCAAAAATGAAAATTCTGTCATGGTTTACTCATCCTTGACTTGTTCCAAGCCAGTTTGAGGTTTGTTCTGTTGATGATTTTTTTGAAAAATATTAAAAACTGTTGACTTCAACAGTATTTGTTTTTATTACTATGGATGTCAGTGGTTATTATAGGTTTCCAACATTTTTCAAATTATCGCTCGCGCACGCACTCGCAAATATATAATGATGTGGAAGACCACCAAAGTCATGGTGCAGTGGAAAAAGAATGAATATTGTGTATGACTCCCATGAGCTTGGAGGACTGCATCCATACATCTCTGCAATGACTCAAATCACTTATTAATAATGTCATCTGGAATGGCAAAGAAAGAGTTCTTGCAGGACTCCCAGAGTTCATCAAGATTCTTTGGATTCATCTTCAATGCCTCCTCCTTCAGCTTACCCCAGACATGCTCAATAATGTTCATGTCTGGTGACTGGGCTGGCCAATCCTGGAGCACCTTGACCTTCTTTGCTTTCAGGAACTTTGAAGTAGAGGCTGAAGAATGAGAAGGAGCGCTATCCTGCTGAAGAATTTGCCCTCTCCTGTAGTTTGTAATGTAAAGGGCAGAACAAATGTCTTGATACCTCAGGCTGTTGATGCTGCCATCCACTCTGCAGATCTCTTGCATGCCTCCGTACTGAATGTAACCCCAAATCATGACTTTTCAGTCAAACTTCAGACTTTTCAACCAAACTTGACTGATTTCTGTAAGAATCTTGGGTCCATGCGGGTTCCATTAGGTCTTCTGCAGTATTTATGATGATTGGGATGCAGCTCAACAGATGATTGATCAGAAAAATCTACCTTCTCACACGTTTCCAAATGATCGACTAGAAGTCAAGTTATTATTTGTTGCTCTTACAACTGGGACGACAAGACAAGAGTTGTTGGCAGCTGATAGCAAGTCAGTGGAGACCAGCAACTCTTATCCACATTTCAAGTTTAAAACAACTTAAGAGTGAGTAAATGATGACAGAATTTTCCTTTTGGGGGCAAGGGGCTGCAAATTAAGGGTCTTTTGTTGACAATTTATTATTTCCATCACTCATTTCTCAATGTGATACTTCAAAATTTATATTAACACAGGTTGATGGAGACCCAGATGTGACAACAGCACGAGTGACATCCAAACCTAATTCACCACCTTTCTTACATAAACCAGATTCAGTTAAACATGCTACACCTACAGCAGTTCAGCTCTCAAATACCTTGTTTTCAGATCAAATCACTTCTCTTTCCTTTTACCTACACCTTCACCTTTAAAGCCTACATCTACACTCATCTAGATCAATTTGAAAATGACATTTGCATCTAAAAACGTTGCATGTGCACACTATCGTTTTCAGTTCTTTCAGAAAATATTGTGTGTCCAATGAAGACAGGCAATATGAAGTACTATTGCTATGTACTAGTCAAAACAGACAGCATCAAAAACATCTGCTTTACAATGTCATCCACCATGTTAGCTGAATTGGTCACATGACTAAAATGCATCATTGTTTCCAAAAGCCTCCATTTCCACCGTCCCATGTATCCACTTTGGACAGCTTTTTCAAAAAGATTCGTTTTTGTTTCTTAAACGTCATCTCAGTGTTTGTAAATGAAAATATGTTCAAGTGGACATGGCCTGTGTGTGTCTTATGCAGCTGAAATGTGATTGGTGTATTCTTACCGCTCACTCAGCTGATGGCTGCAGTTGACTAGGATGTGCATGCAGTGAACACACACCACACCCATCAGAACCAGACTAACCGGACCAAGCTGGAAGGAGGAAAAAAAAAACACAATCACGGTCACTGAAATGTGTTTTCAAGACATTATGAAAATCAAAATGTCAGATTCATGGAATATTGCTGTATCTACTATCAGTTATGCATTTTGTACACACACAGTTTAATTCTTTAATCATAATAACCTTCTCTCCATCTACTATGACATGTTATATATTTATATATGACGTCACAATGGTGGAATCAACCAGTCAATCACACGAAATCCACCAATAGCAGACCATGACCATCCAATCAATTCCTTAATGATCAAGACCTGTCCTACATTTTTTATATTCCAGATGCCGTTTCACTTGATTATTCAGTACAATACGAAATATAAGATCACTGAAAATTTCATTTAAAGGGATAGTTCCCTACAAAAAGTAAAATTCAGTCATTATTTATTCACCATCAACTTGTTCCAAACCCGTTTCAGTTTTTTTTGTCTGTTTAACACAAAAGAAGATATTTTGAAGAATGTTACACACGATTTCCAACATTTTTCAAAATATCTTTTTTTTTTGTGTGTTCAACATTAAAAAGAAACTCATAATAGTTCGGAACCACTTTAAAAGTAAATAAATGTTTAATTTTTGGGTTAGTATCCCTTTAATGCCAACCCAAAACAAACAAACAGTTTTAAAAGCAAATATTGTTTTTAATGACCAAAGTTAACATCTTCTACAGCAGTAAAGTCTTATCGCTCGCTTTCTGACTCACTGTGAACTTTGCTTTCATACTGTACAGGTCTTTATGATGGCAGTAAAGTTTGTGGACTAATGCTGTTACAAACCCACAGCAATCTAGCCATGAGCACACAATACAGCCTCTATACTGTACGGTTTCAGTCTGTAAACCTGACTGACCGGTTTTTAAACTCACTTTAAACAGTCAGCATCAGGATATGATGGCAAAACTAACTAATATAGAGGCAATAAAGCTGCAATTGCATTTTTAGCAAACAACATATACTGCACATTTAACATTCCCCTCAAGGATTAGCATTATTTCAATATAAACTGAGCAACTACCATTTATTATCATTTCAATAATTTTTAATCAGTAATTGATTGACTATATATGTGTGTTTTGTTTAAGCTATGTATTTGTGTTTTGTTTTTTAATTAGACACAGCATGGAAAATAAAAGCACGTCACCATTTTTCTCAGAAAACATATTTCTAAAGGTGCCGTTGACTTGAAATTTTCCCCGGATGTCAAATCTAATTAGTTTACAAATGAAGTTATGTGTAATAAAATGAAATGATACCGGGAAAAAGTATTGAACACATGAAGAAAGGGAGCTGTAGAAAGGCAGTGAAAGCCCAGACAGCAGCTGAAATCTCTCAATAATTATTCAGCAACCATCTGCCCTTCATTATTGTGAATTAATATTAGCTGCTTCAGTCCAACATCTACATTAGCAGGAGGATGAAGGATGAAGAAACCAGGGTGGACATTTCAGCCTGACATAGGGATGCAACCAATAACCCGGATTCACTATTAATCATGCTAATCCGTCACGGTTAATTAATCGTAAAAACTTCTCAAAACCGCATTTCTGCACGGAACAAAACTGCTACAACTTAAACTGTGCGCTAGTTTAACATTCCAAGCTTGTACAGTGAGGCTAATACACACACACTGGATTAACTAAGATGAGGCTATTAACTAAGGGCCGTTCACATAGCTTGTCTTTTGCGCATGCAAGTTTGTTATTTCTAATAGAGACCGTGGTGTGCGGGTGCATATTGGGAGTGACGTGCACACGACGCTCTCATGCTGCAAAACAAAGACATGAAACTCTCAAATGGTTTCAGAGAAAGTAAATCAAGCTGTAGAATGGAATAATTAAATAAATAATTGTTAAAATAGATTAAAAATCTATTTCTGTTATACACTAACAACTCTGCTGGACATAAAACTAGTTGTTTTCAGATTCTGTATCAGTAGCTATACTTAATTGTGCGCACATTTTCAGTTACAGTTGAAACCAGAAGTTTACAGACACTCTAAAAAAAGGAACATAACCATTTTTTTAATGTCTGGTGTTAAATCATGCTAAACGTTTACTATTTTAGGGCCGTTAGGATTACCTAAATGATTTACATTTGCCAAATGCCAGAATAAAGAGAGAATTTTTTTATTAATTTCTAGACAGTGAAAAGTTTACACACATTACCTTGGTATTTTTTTAGCTTTGCTTTTAAACTTTATAACTTTGGTCAAATGTTTTGCGTATCCTTCCACAAGCTTCTCACAATAGTTTTTGCTATAATTTTGGCCCATTCCTCCTGACAGAATTGGTGTAACTGAGTCAGATTTTCTTGCTTGCACAAGCTTTTTCAACTCTTCCCACAAATTTTCAATAGGATTGAGATCAGGGCTTTGTGATGGCCACTCAAAACATTCACTCTGTTGTCCTTAAAGCACATTTTCACTAATTTGGCAGTATGCTTAGGGTCATGGTCTGTTTGGAAGACCCATTTGTGGCCAAGTTCTAATTTCCTGTCTGATGTCTTGAGATGTTGCTTCAGTATTTCTACATAATGTTCTTTCTTCATGATGCCATCTGTGCTGTGAAGTGGACCAGTCCCTCCTGCAGCAAAACAGCCCCACAACATGATGCTGCCGCCCCCATACTTCACAGTTGGGATGGTGTTCCTAGGCTTGTAAGCTTTCCCCTTTGTCCTCTAAATGTAACACTGATCATTATGGCCAAACAGTTCAATCTTAGTTCCATCACACCACAGGACATGTCTCCAAAAACTAGTCTTTTTCCCCAGTGTAATTTAGCTAATAGTAATCTGGCTTTTTTGTTGATTCTGGCTTGTTGATTTTCCCATGTTGTCACACAGGGAAGCAGTGTGTTTGAGGTTTTCCTTAAATACTATTCTACAGTTGTGCCTCCAATTAACTCAAATGTTGTCAATTAGCCAATCAGAAACTTCCAAAACCTTGACTTTTTCAGAGGCGTAATAATCTTATTGTGTGTAAACTTGACTTTCAAGAAAAGTTATAACAATTTCTCAAAAAGATCTCTCATTATTCTGCTATTCAGCATAACAGAAACTAATTTGATAATACTACCCTACCTAAAAGAGAAAAGGTTTAGTCGCATTAACATCTGACTTCTTTAAATGGTTATGTGCCTTTTTATACAGTGTATGTAAACTTCTGCTTTAAACTGTACTTCCCAAAACAATCTTCATGTACAGCAAATAAACACCAAGATTTTGCCTTAATGAATAATTACTCTGGACACTTGGACTACCAAGCAGACAGAACTCAATAAACACCATTTCATATGTTGTTTCTGGAATGATAAAAGATGATTCTGAAATCTCTGAACTAATATCATTCAGGAAAAACATTCACTTGGAAAAAGTGTCTAGACATGCGTGTTTCTAAACATCAGTATTCTGAACACAAGATAATGGAATAGTGTTTGTTGTGTGTCGTCAGCTTTCCAAGAAGAGGTGATTATTTTTTTCTCTCGAACACATTGAAAGGAGTCATGTTTATAGATAATTTAGCCATTATTCAAATATCCAATTTCATTTTGCAACTTTGAAAGCATGTGTAATTTGCTTTGGATTATAAGAAGGAATGCTGATGTTAACCTTGACCTTGTTTATTGATACATACCACTATCCCAGCATTCTTCACTGCTAGAGGAAGCCCGAGCAACCCTGTGCCGATATTCCCTTTTAAAAGATGCAGCAGGGTTTGAGTAAACCTGAAACACAGAAAACAAATCCACAGTGATGTTACTTCAGACGTCAGAAGATTACAACATGAACTAAATGGATAATTTACCCAATAAATGTACTCGGTATTTACTCTCCCTCAAGTGGTTCCAAACATTTATGAGTTTCTTCATCTGAGCACAAAAGGAGATATTTTGAAGAATGATGAAAACCTGTAACCATTGACTTCCAAAGTAGGAAAAATAAATAATATGGAAATCAATGGTTTCCAACATTCTTCAAAATATCTTCTTTTATGTCTAACAGAAGAACGTAGATGAAAGGCGAGTAGATGGTGACAGAATGGTCATTTTGGGTCTCTTTAAATGTATGGCGTTCATATATACACGTTGCTTTTTGTTACAGATTAACTTCATGCAAACAAACCTGATACGTAAATCTTCTAGGGCTGCACAATATATCAGAAAAATATCATTATCGCAATAATAGTACATGCAATATCGCAGAGAAGTGCAACAAATTAAAGGGTCATTAAACCCTAGAACACATTTTTGAGATATTGACAGATATACATGTGTGGCACGTTGGTAAGAAAACACTATTAGGACACCTACATTTCACTATCAACTGATAATTGGTTATTTTTGCATTCGTTCTGACATTTAATTAGTTCTTTTGGTTTAAAATGGATTTTTGAAGCAACACCCCGACCATGAGGAGGTAAGTGCGCAAAGCATTGGTGTGCTGCATGCATAGATTGTTTATATGAATGTGACCAATCAGATGCGGGCTTTACTATCTTTATCTCCACTTCTACAGTAAGTGCTGTTAGGTCAACTTAGAGCTGAAAATAAATACTGGGAGACGAGAGAGGAAAATGACGACAGCCAAAAATATATATATATATATATATATATATATATATATATATATATATATATATATATATCAGAATTTCCGCTGAGGTTTTCAGTCAGTCAGTGTTTTAAGGTCTAAATGTTTGCATCTTGACTTTGTTTTTTTATTTATTTATTTATTTAGCTCCAAAAAATATGATCGATTATCTGATAATTTTGGTATGAGGATTACATAAATGATTTTGTACAAACTGCTGATATACAGTTAAAGTCAGAACTATTAGCCCCCCTTATAATAGAATATTTAGAATAGAATATTTTTCAAGACACTTCTATACAGCTTAAAGTGACATGTAAAGGCTTAACTAGGTTATTAGGTTAACTAGGCAGGTTAGGGTAATTAGGCAAGCTATTGTATAATGATGGTTTGTTCTGTAGATTATCAAAAACAAAATTAGCTTAAAGGGGCGAATAATTTTGACCTTAAAATAGTTCATAAAAAATGTTAAACTGCTTTTATCCTAGCCAAAATAAAACATGAAACTTTCTCCAGAAGAAAATATATCATCAGACATGCTGTGAAAATTTACTTGCTCTGTTAAACATCATTTGGAAAATATTTTAAAAAGAGGGGCTAATAATTCTGACTTCAACTGTATATGAATGTTAATATATATTGGATTTGTCGCCATGTCATGTACATTTGCGTAAAATTGAGACCCACACACTGCTGAGATTGATGTGCACGTTTTTTAAATCTATACATTTTTTGAAGTATGCTGAAAACCTTTAACCATTGACTTTCATACTATATGTTTTTCCTACAATGAAAGTCAATGGTTACAAGTTTTCAGCATTCTTCAAAATATCTTCTTTTATGTTTAACAGAAGAAAGAAAGTCGAATAGGTTTAAAAGAAGTGAAGGGTGAGTAAATGGTGACAGAATTGTCAATTTAGGCTGAACTATCTCTAGAAATGTATGGTATTTATTAATTCATTCATTTTCTTTTCAGCTTAGTCCCTTTATTAATCAAGGGTCGCCACAGCAGAATGAACCGCCATGTTTGGTGTTCATATATGCAATTTTTTTTTTTTTTTTTGCAGATGAACTTTTTTGCAAACAAACCTTATGAGCATTTACTTAAAACTGCTAGGGCTGCACAATATATTGGAAAATTATCATTATTTAATCAATTAAAGGGTCATTAAACTCTAAAACACATTTTTTAAAAACACTATTAGGACATCTAAATTTCACAACTGAGTGATAATTGGTTATTTTTGCTTTCGTTCTGGCATTTGATTCGTTCTTCTGGTTTAAAAAGAATTTTCAAAGCAACATCACAGCCATAAGTGTAAATGCGCAAAGAAAATGACAGCAGCCAATAAAAATCTGAATTTCCACTAAAGTTTTCAGCCTTTTCCAGTGTTATTTGCAGTTTTAAAGTCTAAATGTTTGCATCTTGACTTTGTTTTTTTTTATATGACCTATAACCTGTTTATTTTAGTATGAGGATTACATAAGTGATTTTTACAAACTGCTGATCTATATGAATGTTAATATATATTGGTTTTGTTGTCTTTTCTTATATATTTGCATAAATTTGGAGACCCAGTTGAGATTGATGTGCACACTTTTAAACTATTCTTTTTAAAAATTGCCGATGAAGTTTTTTATTAAAAATAGCATGAGTGTATTTTGCATTTTATTTAAATGAATTGCATTTTAATTTAAAAAGTTAGTCATATTGTAAGAAATACCGTTCTCGACATATTGCATATTTTTCCTACTTTAAACTGGGCAAGCAGCTGTGATGTGTCAGACGTCAGGAGAGACTCACGTGATGCCTTGAGGAAGATGCTTAGAATCTTCATCCCCATCTACATTCTCATCTTCATCTTCACCTCCTGCTTCCTCCATCAGCGGCGTCATCACCTCCATGTCTGATACATGTCAGGTTAAAAAATTACAGATTTATCAATCGCATTGTTATGACACATTGTTGGCCTAATAAAAATGAAACTTGATTAAAAAAGGATAGTTCACCCAAAAAATGAAAATGACCTCATCATTTATTCTCTCTCATGTGGACATTATTAGCTTTTTTGCACAAAATTTGTAAAAAAATTAATAAATAAAAATCAGTGGATTTATGTGGAATTATAGTAACTAAAACCCCCAAAAAAACTAACTTTAACATTTAAGGTTTACAATGCAAATCCAATAAAATCCATTTATTTGGTAAACAAAGCAAGTCTCTCATATAATATACATCTACTAAAAGATGACTTTACAAGCTGTATTGTACATAACTCATATAAACATTTGTATATTATCAGTAATATTGCTGAAATTATTAGAAAGACTGAACAAATATATATTTACACAAATAAATAAAAAGACTCAAAGATTTCTGGGACGTCCTCCGTTGAACAAACAAAAGATTCAGAAAACGTTGGAAAAAAGCTGCCTATTTACAATGGGGGCCAGCAATCAGCATTCTTCAAATTATCTTCTTATGAACTCAACAGAAGAAGGAAACTCTAATACGTTTAGAATAAGTAAAAGATGAGTAAATGATAGCAGAATCTGCATTTTTCGGGTGAACTATCCCTTTAAAATAAATAAGCAGCTTCATTCAGATCATAAGAAACACCTGAACAGTCAAAACAGTGTCTACTACAGTCAGCCTCAAGAGGAAAAGTGTCTGTTTCAGACCATTTATCAAAACAATGCCAAGCACAAACCACAGGAAGAGCTAATAATGTCCTACAGCAGTGTTTCCCAACCCTTTTCCTGGAGGCACACCAACAGTACATATTTTGGATGTCTCCCTTACTCCCTGACTAATTGACTTCAGGTTTTGGAGTCTCTTCTTATGTTCTAATTAGGTGATTCAGGTGTGTTTGATTAGGGAGACATTGAAAATGTGTACTGTTGGTGTGCCTTCAGGAACAGGGTTGGGAAACACTGCCCTACAGGGCAGTCAAGTGATTTTTTTCTTCTGTTGAACACTAAAGAAGATATTCTGAAGAAAGCTGAAAACCTGTAACCATTGACTTACATAGTAGGAAAAACAAATACTGTGGAAGTCGATGGTTACCGGTTTCAAGCATTCTTCTAAATATATTTCTTTGAGTTCAACAGAAGAAAGAAACTCAAACAGATTTGAAACAAGTTGATGAGAAGTAAATGATGACAGGATTTTGGGTTTTCATTGTAAAAAAATTATTTAGGCTTGCAGATTATAGTAAATGCCACAATAATTTCTGTTTGTTTTGTACATTTAATTTCCTTTTTTCTATACTGAAAACTCTTTTAGGATTCAAAAGGAAAGTGAGGGGAAATAAAATACAAATTAAAATGTGGACCTTTGAGTTTTCATTCATTCATTCATTTTCCTTTGGCTTAGACTCTTTTTCAGAGGTTGTTTTATGCAGCTGATGCCCTTCCAGCTGCATCCCAGTACTGGGAAACACCCATACACACTCATTCACACACAGACTCATGCATTACAGCGAATTTAGTTTACCCAGTTCACCTATAGGAGCATGTCTTTGGACTGTGGGGGAAACCGAAGCACCCGGAGGAAACCCAGGCAAAAACGGGAGAACATGCAAACTCCACACAGAATAGCCAACTGGCCCAGCCGGGATTTGAACCAGTGATCTTCTTGCTGTGCTAACCACTGAGCCACCATGCCACCTAACTTTTCTGCTTTATTTAAGACAATTATTGGCCACATTATTTTTTCTTAACATGACTGTGTTTTCAGATGTGTTGTATTGTATAAGAAAGTTTCTTGAAAAATTGTTTATTGGTGTGTGTGTGTGTGTGTGTGTGTGTGTGGGTGTGCGCTTGTGTGTATACACTTATACATTATTTTATTATGTGTAAACTTCTATTTAAAGAGTTGGTTTCACTAGATACTTAAAATAAATGATTTTAAATGATGTAAAATTTGAGACATTGGCCTGTAGATGTTCTGTCTAGTTTTAATTATCATTTTAAGAGCGTTTTGACAGATTAATAATGTTATGTTTTATTTTTCTTAAACCCACATGAACTGTACACTGCTAAACCTTGGCCAGGACGCTCTTGTAAATTAGATTTTTAATCTTAATGTGCTTTTTTCCTGGTAAAATAAAGACTGTAGTACATGCAAACATCTATTAAAAATCAGTTGTTATGCCCAATTGTCATTTTCTGAAAATAAAATGCTCAAAGAGACATGATATTTTCTTTAAATTAACAAGAAATGCAATCAGACCTTTGTAGAATAAAACGAATATTAACATTTTACTCAAACCCCAGATAAACAGAAAACGTTTACATTTCCATAGCTGAAAATATATAAAGTTCAGTGTCATCTGAGCTGTAACACAAACATCATCATTACCTAGTTGTTCAGCTGAAGCCATGATCTTCTGCTGCTCATCTGGAGGGCGTTTTATCCACAGCTGATTATCTTACGGTGTGTGTCGTGTACTCCGTACTGATGAGTTTGCACACCAGGAATCAGCTCTGAACTGCAAACACAAAGACACACATTCATAATCCCAATAAAAAAAAAACAGACTGTAAACACATGACGGAAAACCCATGCGACAAAATATCTTAACAAACAACAGATCAGTATATAAACAATAGTTGCTACTATATAAACAATTCTTCACAACAGAAATATATTTTAATTTACATGTATAACATAAAAAAAAAAAAACTATAATCAAGCGTAATGAAACTACATTGTAACTTAAGGTAAACATTCAATATTTAATATGTGATCTGTAGTCATATGCGTCATATAATATATATATATATATATATATATATATATATATATATATATATATATATATATATATATATATATATATATATATATATATATATATAAATAAATGGCACATGACAACACATCACACAGTAAACACTGAATGTTTACCAAAAAAACAGACTATAAACGCATGACAGAAAAACCCATGCTACAAAATATATGAACAGATAACAGATCTATATATAAACAATAGTTGCTACTATTTAAACAATTCTTCACAACAGAAATATATTTTTAATGTACATGTATAACATAACATAAAAAACTGTAATCAAGTGTAATGAAACTACATTGTAACTTACGGTTAACATTCAATATTTAATATGTGATCTGTAGCCATGTGTCATATATATATTTAATTATATATAAAAATGACACATATGACTACACATCACACAGTAAACACTGAATGTTTGCCGAAAGTTATAATGTAGCTTCATCACAGTTGATTGCAGTTTATTTGTTACATTTAAATATCATTAATCAGATTTAAACCTTAAACCCCTGACATAAACCATATGAAGACATCACAATGTATAATAATAAATAGACTACACAACGAATTTACACCTGGATCTAATTGCAATGCATTATAAGCTGTAAAAAGCAATCAGTTTGTGTAATGTACTTCCAGAAGACTCACCGAAGGAGCGCAGAAATCTCAGCCGCTCCTCGGTCTCTCTCCCCGGCTTGATGCGCGACCATCACCGGCCCTGTGTTGGATCCGAAAACCAACACAAACAACCATATAATCAAGCCCAGAATGTTGACATTCCACCGGGAAACATTCAACCGTGATTGAAGCTGAGTTCCGCTGGAGATTTCTCGAGGATCACCGAAGATGAGCTTCACACATCATCATCGTTTCAGGATCTCACACACAAACTATGCGCTCAACGTCACCGCCGTCATGACGGAGCAACATCTTAAAGGGGCCGCGACACAAATATTGCAGACACAACAAGTTGATTAGCTTTAGCGGAAACATTTTCTCTCAGGATATAGATGTGACTTATATATCTATATATAGATACTATGGATCAGTGTTTCCCAACCCTATTCCTGGAGGCACACTAACAGTACATATTTTCGGTGTTTCTCTTATCTGACCCATTAACTTCAGGTGTTGGAGTCTCTTCTGATGTTATGATAAGTTGATTCAGGTGTGTTTGATTAGGGAGAGGTTGAAAATGTGGACTGTTGGTGTGCCTTCAGGAACAGGGTTGGGAAACACTGCTATAGATAACAATCGCCTAATTTTCATATGACCTGCGAGGAGTTTTATTGAGTGAATGCTGTAGTAACGTTATCTAAATAGGGCTGTGTTAGCATTAACTAAATCATACCCATTATCTTTTGTATTTTAGTTTGGTAGCAGTTTTCCATGATATATATAGTTGTACCGAATAGTTAAAAGCTTCACTACATAATTTACCGCATACTTTTGAAACGTAGCAACTTAATTTGAGTTAAAATTGTCAACATCAGTTAATAAGAGCAAAATATGAACGGTAGGCTATTAGTTATGAAGTTCTCTTCTGGTAAACAGGGACAATACTGAGTTTCTTTAATTTCAATGTCAAAGATTTAATGTTTAGTCCAATTCGTGATCTAGATTCACAATCTTTTTTGATGGAAACAACAGCAAAGTATGGAATTAGACCAATCTCCTGGTTGTCTTGCATTTCTATGGCTGAGGATTGGAGGGATTTCACCCAACTTTATTCATTTCATATGATTCGTTTTTAGTTAGCTTTTTACTCCCACTCCCAGCCATACTGTACATTGGAACGTAATATTTGAGGGGCGTCCAAAGCAAGAATCACACCTCTAGTTGGGGGAAACAAAATATGGGGAAACAGAATCTAGTTCTGGCTGAAAAGTTAATAAACATAAGCATTATGTTACATTTCTTACATTTGAATCATCTGATTGAGCGAAATGGAGTAAACAGTATATTTCAGTGATTTGCCTTTAACTCAGAACTAACTTTGGACACTCGTTCCAGTAAATGCAAAGTTTCTTGCAGAAAAATGCAATACATTTTTGAGAGAAAAGGATCTGAACCTTGAATATTTTAAACCTAAATCCTTAATATATTGAAAATCTGGAGTGACATTTCAAAGTAAGGCCAAAACAAAGATAATATAGTGCTTGTTTCCAGAGGCTGAGGAAGCCTAAAACTTCATAAAAGTGTGATTTTGCTGGTGAACACCTCTGAACTAGCATTGGTCCTTCGTGGTTTTTCCGTTTATTCCATTCACTGCTCAGTCCAAGATAAAAAACGTGAACCCTGAAGATGTTCAATCAGACTAAATTGCAGATTTCAAACTTCTTTTTACCCCAAAGCAGGGGCGTCCAAACTCAGTCCTGGAGGGCCAGTGTGCTGCACAGTTTAGTTCCAACTTCCTTCAACACATCTGCCTGGAAGCTTCTAGTATACCTAGAAAGAGCTCTAATTGGGGATTGAAGTAAACTTTGCAGGACACCCGCCATTCCAGGATGGAGTTTGGACACCCCTGCCCTAAACCAATGGTCTCATTTCTCAATTCTCAGCTTAGCTCTGCATAGTTTAGCTCCAACCACCTCCAACTCACACCTGCTTAATAGTCTCTAGTAATCGTTAACACCTTGATTAGTTGGATCAGCTGTGTTTATTAGGGTTGGAGCAAAACTGTGCAGAGTCACGGCCCTCCAGGATTCCAGTTTGCCCTAAACAAATGCCCTAAACAAAGAACTGCAATTACATCAAGGCCTTCACAACACTCTTCTTGGAAACACATCTGAAGCACTCAGCATGGCTTTCTATTTCTTTATTAATACTTTAACTGCATGTTAAATCAATAAAGGTTTTAAGGCACATATTTAGATCCAAGTCCTGCTGGAACACATTTTAAAACAAGAGCATGTTTGCCGTTGGGATTGTATATCACAGATGTGTCATAGAAACATGCACTCCATGGTGCATTCGCTCGCACGGTTGAACCAAAAAAAAACATCAGCGACCGCTTGTTAAGAGGCATTCGGTAATGAGCATTCAGAAGTATACATTCTGGATAACATTCATTTCTGTCAGCAACGGTTTCATGTGTTGCCCATCAATGTTCGTTTGTGTGTGCGTAAGCGTGCATGCTACAGACATGTGCAATACTACTAGTCACTTCTCACTTGTACAGACTTCGAGCGCAGAAGCTTCAGATCTGTTCCTGGATCAGTCCGACTGCGTCTCAGGTGCTTTGGCATATAACTGGAACCCTGTAAATGCATTTGTAGCCAACATGGCCACCACAGACACCAATGCTGGTGGCTGAAAGAGGCGCTCTGTTGGAAACCAAAATGGAAGACTCCTTCAACAAACTCCAATCGTGGCACAGAAAGTCAATCCATTCATCCTTATGATTGTGTTCAATCCACATCGAACGTAACACTGGGAAAGAATGAGGGGGAAAGGATAGAGAAAGACGAGGACAGGGGACATTTGGCTGTTTTGAGTCTTTTTACTCAATGGCTCCGGGTCTGGTGGCCACATAAACAAAGAGAACGATGAGCAGCACAAGGACAACGAGCGTCGGTAAAACGACAGTCGTCACCTGCTCTCGCGCCTCATGCATGGCCTGTTTGCGCTCTTTTTTGTCTTTCCATGACTCTTTTTTCGGTTTGCCCTTCAGCTGCCGCATGGCTTAGTGTGTGTCCACACAACGGGTCACCGGCGATCCCAAAGAAAAACCCAGATGAAGCCCTCCTGTTAAAACATAGTATTGAGATGTTAAATATTGCCATTCATTTGTTTTAATTTGTAAAGCACAAAGTCCATTCATTCTTATATTATTTAAGTGAATTAATCCCTGCAAGTAGATTAAATGAAATAAAAAAGTTTGATTTGGTAATCTTCAATCAAATTCTGAGTGTTTCTGCGTTTGTAATGGCGGTTCTTTTCTGTTGACGTCAGTTTGACGGCTTCAGCTACAATATTTTTAGCCACGCCCCTCTTTTAATTTGCTATGAGAAAATGATGCACAAAAATAAAGCCCCTTGATAGAAGTTGAAAGCACATGAACACAGTTACTCTGAATTAAATCTAGTTTTTTGGTATATTTTTAATTTCATATATATATGTATACACACACACAACAGTTCTGTCTGGTTCTCAAATCTGATTGGCTGATAGCCGTGTGCTATTCTGCAATAACGGCACTCGTACAGCTTCTTCACCCTTGTGTATGTATGACAGCAGATCAATAAACTCACTACAGTTTGACAAATATTGGAGCTGTTGGACAACATAATGTACTTTTGAGGCGTTTTTTTAGGCGAGATTGTAGTTGTTTAGATTGCAACTATGCAGTTTATTTAAAAGGATAGTGTCTATTTTAAATATTTACAATTTCAGAGATTCAGGGCGTCAGCAGCCATCAGCCTGTCATACTAAGCAGAGCAAAGACGGTTGATGTTCCACCACAAGATAAACACAGACCGCGTAAGTACTTAGTGGAGGAAAACTTCAAACTTCAGCTGATCAAATCATTATAAAACAGGTAAGTAAGATTCTAAGTCAATCTCTCTCTTTTGTATGTTGTAGTGCTGTTTTTACACCATAGTAATCTGGTAGTGTTGGCTTTCCTTTGATTTTTTGGGGTTAATTATTGTGATCTCTCGATTGCAACAGAGACATACTGCAAAATGTCTGTAGACTGATGGTATTTCACACCGTTCAGCCTTATAATCTTAAAATTTAAGCAGTATCACCTGTTTTTATCATCACTTTAGACATTACGCTAGAGAATCATTCAAATGCTAGCTCTAAAGTGATGTTGGTGAAGTAGCAACGGTTTCTGCTGTTCTAACATCAGCTGCAGATGTGAATGTATCGCAGAAGAAAGTAGTTCCTCATACAAAAAGATTTTTGAGACTCCATGTTTGATTTCCTTTTTTTTTTATACACATGATTATGTCATTAAACTGTTGTATAAATGCAATATCACACTCGTAGCAGTGTGATTGGCTGTATATCATCACTGGTGGGACACTAAGACACTTGGCCTGCGACCTTGAGGCAGTGCATGCCTCCCACCATTGCCAATATACAGCCATAGCAAACTGCTACTTGTGTGATATTGCATATATATCTTTTCTATCTAATTGTCTTCACACACATTGTATGGGGACCCTTGTGTATGTGTAAGAACAGTTTAAAAAAAGTTTACTTACAAAACAAGAAACACTAACCTTGTTTAAAAAAAACATAAATGAAATTTGTATTTTTAAAGCTTTTTTGCGAGACATTTAAGTCATGATATTCAGTGGGAAAAGCAATTGGGATTTGATCGGAAAATCATGAAAAAATAAACAGAAAAGTTGTTGCAGTGGCACAGTAGGTTATGACTTAATAATGTACACTGATGAATAATGCACAATAAAACCAGGAGTGTAAAACATGAATATTAATAAACTATTAATAAATTATACAATTAATATATTGTTAATACACAACACCAGTTTGATTACATATTAATTTGTTTTATTCCAATGTGATTCTGCAGCGTGTCACATAAATATTTAAGTATGTCATATGAATTATGTATGCATAATATATTTATTAAAAGAAAAACTTTTAAAGACAGAAAATAGCATGCCTTTAATCTGTAAACACCAACAAAAGGTGGACAGACGGACAGACAGACAGACAGACAGACAGACAGACAGACAGACAGACAGACAGATAGATAGATAGATAGATAGATAGATAGATAGATGCATACAGACAGACAGACAGATGGATAGATGGACAACGACAGACAGACAGACAGACAGACAGACAGACAGATAGACAGATAGATAGATAGATAGATAGATAGATAGATAGATAGATAGATAGATAGATAGATAGATAGATAGATAGATAGATAGACAGATAGGTGGACAGACAGACAGACAGACAGATAGACAGACAGATAGGTGGACAGACAGACAGACAGACAGATAGATAGATGCATACAGACGGACAGACAGACAGACAGATGGATAGATGGACAAAGACAGACAGACAGACAGACAGACAGACAGACAGACAGACAGATAGATAGATAGATAGATAGATAGATAGATAGATAGATAGATAGATAGATAGATAGATAGATAGATAGATAGATAGATAGATAGATAGATAGATAGATAGAGACAGATGGACGGAAGGATGGATGGATAGACGGAGAGATGAAGAGATAGATGGACGGACGGACAGATAGATGGATAGACAGACAGACAGACAGACAGACAGACAGACAGACAGATAGACAGATAGATAGATAGATAGATAGATAGATAGATAGATAGATAGATAGATAGATAGATAGATAGACAGACAGATAGATGCAGACAGACAGACAGACAGACAGACAGATAGGTGGACAGACAGACAGACAGATAGATAGATGCAGACAGACAGACAGACAGACAGACAGACAGACAGATAGATAGATAGATAGATAGATAGATAGATAGATAGATAGATAGATAGATAGATAGATAGATAGATAGATAGATAGATAGATAGATAGATAGACAGACAGATAGGTGGACAGACAGACAGACAGATAGATAGATGCATACAGACGGACAGACAGACAGACAGACAGACAGACAGACAGACAGACACAGATAGACAGATAGATAGATAGATAGATAGATAGATAGATAGATAGATAGATAGATAGATAGATAGATAGATAGATAGATAGATAGATAGACAGACGGACGGACGGACGGACGGACGGACGGACGGACGGACGGACGGACGGACAGACGAATAGATAGATAGACGGACGGACAGACAGTCAGACAGATAGATACAGAAGGATGGATGGATGGATAAACCATTATGGCGATATCTTAATAATGTAGACTGATGCACAATAATACCAGCAATGCCCATTAACAGATCAATGTACTTTTAATAATGAATAAAACTTTGATTTGACATTTCTATTTTTTTTAATGGCAAATAGTCCTTCTGTTACTTTTGTATGAATGTTTAGTAATTCTAAACTTAAGAAATAAAATTTGCTGAAGTTGTTCAAGTAGTTTTGATATGGAAAAAACAGCATACCACACTTTCCCTTCAGAATAAAAATATATACATGAAATATTGCTCCATGTCTGCGGCTTCATACCTATAGTAACTTTTTCCAACCGTAGTCATGGCAACTGAGCAAAGGCCAGCTCTGAGAAATGTGAAATGCAGCAGTGCGAAGAGAGAGAGAGAGAGAGAGAGAGAGAGAGAGAGAGAGAAAGAGAGAGAGAGAAGCACAATTCCCACCCAGGCAAACAGGAACTGGGTGTTGTATCCTGAATCTTAAGATTGTGTGATTTTGTGCACACTTCAAGTGTGTCCCGTAATGAACTACTTGCTTAAGGGTGAAGAAGTGTGTGTAAACTTTATACATATTTAAATCCCTTTAACAAACAAAACTTAAGTCAGTTTTCACTTTCTCTGTAGCATAATACTACAGTGGACTTCAGTAATCTGGGTCATGAAGATGTGGAAGTGTTTTAATGTACTAGTAGGCAAATGTGGCACATGTTAAAGTAGACCTATTCAGAGTCTAAACAAATATAAACGCTGAAATATGCATAATATAGTTGAAATTCATTTAAATTCATCTTTATTTCTATAGCGCTTCAATGTAGACTGTCAAAGCAACTTAACATAGAAGTCCTAGAACAGGAGTGCCCAAACTCGGTCCTGGAGGTCCGGTGTCCTGCAAAGTTCAGTTCCAACCCCAATCAGACACACCTAGGCTAGCTAATCAAGCTCTTATCAGGCTTTCAAGAAACATCCTTGCAGATGTGTTGAGGCAAGTTGGAGCTAAAATCTGCAGAATATCGGCCCTACAGGTCTACAGGCCCCAAATTTGGACACCCCTGATCTAGAAAACTGAAATTGTCAGTCCAGTTTTGTGAGATGTGAGACAGTAGAGCTGAAACTCATCATTGTTGATTAGTGGATAATGATTTTACTTTGAATAAGTCTAATGACTGAAACTAATGTTTATATACACAAAACAAGTGTTTACTTCATTATATATATTTTTATATCACATAATATATTTTGATCCATCACAAAACCATATGGGACTTCAGATTTAGTGATTTTTGAGATTTCTACATTACAAGATAGCAGAACAAATACATGGTTTCTGTAGGTTTCACCAGGTTAAATTTAAGATTTTTAGACATTTTAAGATTATTATAAATAAAACATTAAACCTATACAGTGCTAGGGATTAAATGCTAAGAATTTTTTTTCCCGAAAATTAGTTATAAAAGATTTTCACTTGCCCTATCAAAAAATGAGTATAACTGAACACATTTAATAATAATAATAATAATAATAATATAGGCCAGGTCAGTATCCCCAACATGGGAACTATTAAACAAATGTTACTGTAAAGAAAGTAATTAAATTATTATGGTAAATAGAGTTAAAAATGCAATCTTTAAATAAAAGGTTTTGTTGAGATGGATTGTTGGTGAATGTATGGGTGTTAATAGCCAGATTGGGTAACAATATATGAACAAAGGAAAATTAAGACCTGTTAAAAAAAACAAAAAAACATTTAAGACCAACAACACAATATTTCAGCAGATTTAACTTTTTAAGGCCCAAAATTTTGTTTTTTTGAGATTTAAGACACTTTTGAGATTTAAGAAACTTTAAGACCCCGCGGACACCCTGAAATATAATTCCCATTGATGAATATTTTAAGACTGAACAATATTTGGCTGAGATATAACTACTTAAAAATCTGAGGTATACAAAATGTATAAAGTTTAAAAAACTGAGAAAATCAAGTCTAAAGTAAGCTCTTAGCAATGCATATTACTAATCTAAAGTGTAATTTTGTAATAAAAATCTACAAAACATGTTGATGAAACATGATCGGTACTTAATACTCTGATGATTTTTGGCATAAAAGCAAAATCAATATATTTGATCCATTCAATGTATTTGTGGCTGTTGCCAAAAATATACCCCTGCAACATTAGATTAGTTTTGTGGTCCAAGGTCACATATTTGTAATGTCACAGACAGGGGCGGACTTAACCAACAAGCGAGGTAAGCAGCCACTTAGGGCCCCGGGGAATTAGAGGGCCCCGATCAATGCCAAGAAGCCGATCTTAATCATATAGCTCTTTTATACATCTTCTATCATATGTTGAAAAATCTGTGTGTATATATTCAGATTTTAATGTTATCACTTCTTTTCAAATCTGGGCCCCCCCTGAATAATAGAACGTTCCTTCTGTACTGCACATGCAAATATTAAAATCTAATCACAAATACGACTAATTAACTGTACATAGTTTGTGAACTTGATTTTTTTTTTTATTGGTGAATTTATTGTATTTAATTTTACATTACAAAAATAAAAGTGCCCCTTAAAATATATTTTAACATGAAAAAAATCAAGAAAAAAATATCTATGCACTGTAAAAAAATCCTGTTTGCCTTAAATTTTTGAGCTAAATCAAAATAACCATGAGTCCACTGAACTTATATTATGTTAAAATGACTTAAAACAGCTTGCGTAACTTTTAAAATTAAGTTAGAACATGATTAATGTAGTTAAATGAGTTACAATGAACTAAAATCATATGCTGTCATGACTAATTGATCATATAGTTTTTTACAGTGTAGAGAAAGAGGGTGTTTTGAGTTTCAATGCTATGGCCCCATACCTGGACTTGCTTAGGGCCCCCAAAATCACCAAGTCCCGCCCCTGGGGACAGATTCTTAAGTAAATATCTTCCTAAATTACATTAACTCACTCATATAATACAAATAAGCACATTTACACAACATCCCAAAGCACCATACAGCATAGCACGGATGTAAATAAGCGCTGATGGGTGTCACATTAAGAATCAGCTCTACAGGTGGGTGTGACATCTCGTGTTGTGCTCAACTTCTTTTGAAGACCAAAACAAGTTACACTTCTCAGTATGTGAGCTGAAAGCGTGTTAAAATTACCCCCTAGAAAGGCAGCGGTGTCCTGTTCAGACTGTGGAACATACTAGAAATCTACCGCATGACAGCGTGAGCGCCGCACTTTCTCTTCTGCATTAAAGTTGCGTGGCGGTGTTTACAATGAAACGAGTTCCTACCGACAACAAACCATCGACCTGTTGCATGCAAATGACTTGAAAAGTATCCAGTACCACTTCACAGTCACACACACGGCTCGCCCTGTTGCTTGTGATAATGCACTAATGTGGTCTGCGTCTCGTTCACTTCCACGCACTTTTCGCTTACCGCTGCAGTCTCTGTGTTCCGCTACACCCGCGCGCAGCGCCCGGAGGGGTTTCGTACTGTACGGTTTGAATGTTTTCCGCAGTCGTTGTCACGGTTCCCGGAGGTTTTCAGTGAGTGAGCGGGGGCTCGACCGAGATTACGTGGCAGTAATGGAGCGTCACGCGCACGAGGAGGCCGAGGAGGAGGCGCGCGCACGAACGAGCGCGCTCTCCCTGTCTGCGGGGGCACGAGAGGAGGTGAAAACGAAATAAAGAAAACATCTGTAGTGTCTGTGAATCCGCACTACCGACAGAGGGAGACAAGGAGGCGTTCAATGCTCAATGTTGGGAATTAGAATTACTAACATGGAAAATCTACACGAACAGACTGTATTACTTCAATTTAAACATGGAAAAATAAAGCCTGTATCCGAAATCACCCCCTATAACCTTAAATAGTGCACTATTTAAGGGAGGAGGCATTTCTAGTGGTGTCTGAAACTATAATGGACATTATTAAGTGCACTCAATCAATCCCACAATGCACCGCAATAACGAGTCTACAACCCATGTACACTCAACAGCTAGAAATAATGCACTGTGAATAGTTTGCGCCAAATGAATTTCCGCATCTGACCACTAGATGGCATTTAAAGCACAATTTTACCTGTGCATGTTTCAAAATCAAATATTCTTAAAGTAACAATGTTTGTATAGGCTGCATGACAGAAATCAAACGTCTTTGTTTCATTACTAATAGTAATGAAACTAATACAAATAAACAGTTCTCACTATGAAGGCTGATTTATACTTCTGCGTCAAGCGCACGCATAGTGTCGCCAAAGAGCTTAGAAGCACCAAGAGGCGACACTCAATAGAACGTTCCATTGCAACAGCAGCGCCCAGCGATTCCGCCATTCTGGAGTGAAAGTGATCGGCCATCCATTGGATCGTATTGCTGTCATGATGGCAAGCAGCTGCTGTTTTTTATTTATTCATTTAAAAAGCGCATCAAAGCTGAAATACAACCTGAAAGACGACAAATACAACACTTAAAATCATAGACTGGTGATCATCAGCACTTTTAATAGTTTAATTTACAGACTTAATGTTTAATTTATTAACCATATTTGTTTTCTAGAAACTGTCACTTTTAGGTGAAATTACTTTAAATTACTTTAACAGTTTACGCACTGGAATAATACAAATTAATACTGGAATATTAAATTAAATTAACAACTTTCAAAATGGGAGGTTGATAACAGAGTAACAGTACTTTTTGTTGGAGTATTATATTATAATAGTACATAGTATTTTTTCCAGTGTTGTCTATTAAAAAGTTATTTAAAAAGCTACTTTCTCCAAATGTATTTTTTATTTATATATATTTTTTATTCATGATTTTTAATGCTGTCATTAAAAATCATGGAGGCCATACAAACTACCAGATAATGTAGTTTTTAGCAACAGAGTGTTGCCTCTTGGTGATTCTATGCTCTTTTGTGTCGCATAGCCCTTGTCATGGCTGACGCCGATGCTGACGACCACCTCTCAAAAATGTAAATGCACCTCACAACAATGCGTAGCGCAAGCTCTGTGATTGGTCGCCTTGGTAGTGGTGATAAGCGTGGGCGGTGCTGAGAGCCGTGAGCCTGATGGAGTGATTGTTTATAAGTGTCAAGTTGCTTGAAGGAGCTCCAGATGGAAACTTTTGTTTTGTGTTTACCTTATGATTAAAGTTGTTGCATGTCCGCTGGTTCCCAGTTCTGAATGAGCGAGTTTTAGCAACTTGTAGCTCAGAAAAAAAAAAAAAAAAACACCCACAAAGAAACTCGATACAGAGGAACATAGAAGCCTACTGCCAGCTAGTGTTTCAGAAGTGTTATTGCAGAGCAACACAAACAGCATGCAGAAGTGTAAATACTAAAGTGAGAACAAATTTAGTTACAAGCTAGCTAGTAGTTACTAAGACCCCAGTGTGGACTTTAAGTTCCAGTTTAAGAAAGAACTTACAATTTCAGAGATTCAGGGCGTCAGCAGCCATTAGCCTGTCATACTAAGCAGAGCAAAGACGGTTGATGTTCCACTACAAGATGTCGACACAGACCGCATAAGTACTTAGTGGAGGAAAACTTCAAACTTCAGCTGATCAAATCATTATAAAACAGGTAAGTAAGATTCTAAGTCAATCTCTCTCTCTTTTGTATGTTGTAGTGCTGTTTTTACACCATAGTAATCTGGTAGTGTTTGCTTTCCCTTGATTTTTTGTGGTTAATTATTGTGATCTCCCGATTGCAACAGAGACATACTGGAAAATGTCTGTAGACTGATGGTATTTCACACCGTTCAGCCTTATAATCTTAAAATTTAAGCAGTATCACCTGTTTTTATCATCACTTTAGACATTACGCTAGAGAATCATTCAAATGCTAGCCCTAAAGTGATGTTGGTGAAGAAGCAACGGTTTCTGCTGTTCTAACATCAGCTGCAGATGTGAATGTATGGCAGAAGAAAGTAGTTTCTCATACAAAAAGAGCAACACGAACAGCATGCAGAAGTGTAAATACTAAAGTGAGAACAAATATAGTTACAAACTAGCTAGTAGTTACTAAGACCCCAGTGTGGACTTTAAGTTCCAGTTGAAGAAAGAACTTACAATCAGCTTTATTCCTGATGAATAAAAGGACTAAGCCGAAAAAATGAATGAATTTTAAAAGAACACATTCTAATGTGTTTAATGTCTTTTCTCCAGCGCCTAGACTGCAGCTCTGCACAAGATGTTTGGCCATAGGAGAAATGGTCGTGCCCAAATAAGCCTGGTTTCTCTCGAGTTTTTTTTAATTCTTCACTTTCACCAATTGGTGAAGTTTTTTCCTCGCCGCTGTCACCCCTAGCTTGCATGGTTCGGGATCTGTAGAGCTGCGCATCGATGGATTGCTCTTCAGAGTTTGGACTCTCAGTAGTGACTATTAAACCACACAGAACTTAGCTAAACTGAACTAAACTTAAACTCTGAACTGACACTTTCAATTTTCTATGATCTTCTATGTGAAACTGCTTTGACACAATCTACATTGTAAAAGCGCTATGGAAATAAAGGTGAATTGAATTGAATTAATGTACAAAAAATAAAGCTCTATTACACTTTAATAGTTGGTGAAACTCACATGAAAATAAGTAAATTACGATATTTTATTATAATTACAAACTTTATTGACAAGACCAAATATTGTGTTGCTATAAAACAGCATAAATAGCACACCTAAATATACAAACAAAATAAAGGTGACCCTCTCTTACAGCTATTTATTTTTTTGCACAATTTTAGAGCTTTGTTTTTTGGGTAAAGGAGTTTGACCTTGTGTTTATTGCGACTGCAGGGACAGAACGTGTTTAACATGAGTAATTTGACAATCATTTGAGAATGTGGTCATAAAGTGCAGCTCTGGTTCCACTTCATTTTATGAGCAGCAAGTGCACAGACCATCATCGTCTCTGTCTGTCCACACACACATTTTTCGAGTGTGCTTTTTTAGATCCAAGCAAAAATATGGCGCAGTTAATTTATGATATACAGTTGAAGTCAGAATTATTCGCCAGTAAATATTTTTTCTTTCTTATTTTATATATATATTTCCTAAATGATGTTTAACAGAGCAAGGAAATTTTCACAGTATTTGCTATAATATTTTTTCTTCTGGAGAAAGTCTTATTTGTTTTATTTTAGCTAGAATAAAAGCAGTTTTTAATTAGTTTAAACCATTTAGGGTCAAAACTATTAGCCCCTTTAAGCAATATTTGTGTTGATCGACTAAAGAACAAACCATCATTATACAATGACTTACCTAATTACCCTAACTCACCTAATTAAGCCTTTAAATGTCAATTTAAGCCAAATACTAGTATCTTGAAAAACATATAGTCAAATGTTATTTACTGTCATCATGACCAGGATAAAAGAAATCAATTATTAGAAATTAGTTATTAAAATTATTATGTTTAGAAATGTGTTGAAAAAATCTCTCCGTTAAACAGAAATTGGGGGGAAAATATATAGCCGGGTTAATAATTCTGACTTCAACTGTACATGTTTGATTCAACACACCTACTGTAGAGATTTACATTCAAGCAGACGACCTACTTCTCCATGATCTATGAGGTGTTGATGCACATATCTATGACTGTCTGTTTTCAGGTGGTCAGTGTGCGTACTCTTCTGGGTTTGTAATTGCCAGTGATGCGACCCAGCTCTTTCTTGATCTCCCAGCGCTGTAGTGCTGATGCCCAGGGTTCCAGTTCAGGGTCAAAAAAGCAAACATGAGTCTAAAAACAGAGCACAAGCTTTAGGTTAGGAAGAAAACGGTTAAAATAATATCCCTGAGATGTAAATTTTAAAGTTTTAATTCAGACAAGGCATTAAAAATACAGACAATCTGTAATAAATATAGGTGAAGTCAGAATTATTAGCCCTCCTGTGATTTTTTTCCAGCTATAACAATGATTAATAGAGCAAGAATTTTTCATATTTCCTATAACATTTTTTCTTCTGGAGAAAGTCTTATTTGTTTTATTTCGGCTAGAATAAAAGCAGTTTTTAATTTTTAAAAACTATTTAAGGTCAATATTATTAGCCCCCTTAAGCTATATATTTTTTGGATACTCTACAGAACAAACCACTGTTATACGATGACTTGCCTAATTACCCTAACTTGCCTAAATAACCAAATTAGCCTAGTTAATTCTTAAAATGTCACTTTAAACTGTGTCCTAGTATGCTGAAAGATAAAAGAAATCAGTTATTAGAAATGTGTTATTAACACTATTATGTTTAGAAATGGGTTGAAAAAAATCTGTAGTTATAGAAATTGTGGAAAATAAATACAGGTGGGCTAATAATTCAGAAGCACTTCAACTGTATATGCATGTATTTATGTTATATACAGGTCACAGTATATGGATAAACTCCTCACTAATATATCTTTTAAATTAACATTTTATAGGATGTGTTACAATATTATATCTGTGAATATACATTAGATTAATCAGCATTGAAGCCAAATCTGGAGCTAATCTGACAAAATAACTTACGAAATGGTCAAAACATTTGTACAAACAAACTAATGTGTTAGGGGAAAATATTGAATAAATTCTTTAGACAGAGTTAAAATTCATCCGTTTCATATATACAGGTATATCTGTTTAATAATGTTTTGTTCGGATGCATCAAAAAATATTACCTAAAATCATTCAAAGATTGAGAAATGGATAATATATTTATGCTGAGCACTGTACATGCATATATATGTTTATTGAGTTTATTAAACACATGTATACATAAACATACATAAGTCATTTTTATATATGTATAAATCTATATTTAAATGTACAGCTTTAATGTTATCAGTAGTAGTACTGTTCAAAAGTTTAAGGTTGGTAGGATTTTTAAACATTTTGGGAAATAGTGTTTTTGCACCATATTGTGAAATATTACTACAAATTAAAATAATTGTTTTGTATTGTAATATGCTTTATTTTATATTTTATTTATTCATGTGGTAGAAAACTGTTTCCTCTGTCACATGATCCTATATATGCTAATTTGTTGCTTAATAAGTATTATTATTATATTATTAATATTTTTGTGGAAACTTATACATTTCTAAGGATTCTTTGGTGAATGGAGATATTAAAAGGAAAAGCATTTATTGGAAATAGAAATCTTTTGCGACATTATAAATGTCTGTCACTTTTAGTCAAATGCATTAAAATTATGAGCATTTAAAAAAAACCATAAACAGAAAAGATTTTTTTGTGGAAACTTCTCCATTTCTAAGTAAGTAAGTAATGTGTATCTATATAGCTCATTTATCGTGTATGACCATACACCCAAAACGCTTCACAATCATGGGGAGTCCCTCGTCACCACCATCAGTGTGCAGCATCCACTTGGATGATGCGACGGCAGCCACAGGGCTGCGCTCATCACACACCAGCTATTGGAGTGGAGTGACAGTGATAGAGCCAATTCGGTGAATGGGGATGATTGGGAGGCCATGATGGGTAAGGGTCGATGGAGGGAATTTGGCCAAGCTACACCGCTACTCTTAACAAGAAGTGCCATGGGATTTTTAATGACTGCAGAGAGACAGGACCTCAGTTTAACATCTCATCCAAAAGTGAATGTTCGTTCCACTTACAGTATACAGTGTCCCCTTCACTTTACTGGGGCATTAGGACTCATCCTGCTGGCCTCATTAACACCACTTCCAATAGAAACCCAGTTTTCCCATGTGGTCTCCCATCCAGCTACTAACCAGGCTCAGCCCTGCTTGGCTACAGTGAGTAACAAGTGTTGGGCTGAAGGGTGATATGGCTGTGGCCAAAATATCTTGATTCTAAGGACTCTTTGATGAATGAAAATATTAAAAAGAAAAGCATTTATTTGAAATAGACATATTTTGCGACATTATAAATGTCTTTCAGTCAAATGTATTCCATAAAATGTGTCAAAAAAATAACACAAATTGCAAATTATGAGCATTTAAAATAAGAAAACATGCTTTTTCTTAATCTATTTGATAAAAAAAGTTTTTAAAAAAAGTCTACTAGACACCTGATTAATGAATTTTCAGGTGTATTTCAGCATATAGTGTAAAAGAATGTCATGAATTTTTCATAGGTCTCATTTGCTACCTGAACTGGAGTAGAGCACGAGCGCTCTTTTCTCATCCTCCATAAGCTCTTGGTGAGTTTCTGCGGCTCGTCATTAAAGCTGTGAGATTTGGAGCGGAGCCCTCTGTGGTCTTCATCCATGTTCTCTGTGATCTGAGGAACAGAGGAGCCAGATGGAAACGAAGGAAGCAAATCAAAGGCAAAAAATGTGAAGCAAAAGAATTTTCCATCCTCTGGAGAGCTCGCATGATTTCAACACCGGCTATGATCAGAGGAGGAGACGGCAGCCTAAATTCTGACACCGTGTTGAGGATTTTGGAACAAGGGAGATGATCGTGTTGGAAACTCCACTGCATTCACTTTCAGTATATACCGATAGTTTACTGAAAACTACAAATGATTTTAAAGGGATTGTTCACCCAAAACTGAAAATGATGTTATTAATTACTCACCCTGATGTAGTTCATCTTCAGAACACAAATTAAGATATTATGATAACACTTTACAATAAGGTTGTATTAGTTAATGTGAGTTAATGCATTTACTAACATAAACAAACAATGAACAATACATTTATTACAGTATTTATGTTAGTTAGTAAGTTTTTGACTCTTCTAAAACATGAAAAAAATACCATAATGAGATATTTAAGAAACATGCTAAGTGAACATTCTTGTTGATCTGAAAAACAATGCTGAAGTCAGATATTCAGCCTTGAAAATGTGCATTACGTGCTGGAATGACTGTCTTTGTTTTGGTTCCTTTAACCCGCCCAATGCCAGTTTAGCCAATTATATTTCAGCACCCCGAGTTGCCTTGCTGGAAAACCACGTTTTTCATTCATTCAGTCATGAAGTCTCTTAATGTATGCATACGCGACTGAAATGTGAACTCCGGTAGACAGTAGCAGACTCTGAAATGAGACGCAGATTCAAAGTTCCACATGAGGTTATTAATTAGCAAATAATATGAATATTATGAACGTAAATATTGGTTGAGTAGGTTACATTGCAACAACGTGTCCTAACAACAGAAATTTGGCTGTTCGCACCAGACAAAACATGACAGAAATGTAAATACAGCCATTCAGATGCACAGAATAGTACACTCACTGCACTCTAACAAAATGGTAAGGTTTATAATCTAATTAATACATAATTAACGTTATTAAATATATATGCTAAATCACTGATATGTGGTGGTTTGCACTGAGTCAAAGTTCTAAAGTTCAATTTCAAAAGGTTTATTTTATTTTCAAGATCTGAGGTGAACTATCTGCTGCTGCTGCTTTCAGTATATGGCAATAAATGTCATGTAAAATGGCATTCAAACTCACATTATTAGCATTTAACACTGAATACAGCATATGAGGTGTACCTGAGGTGATCATTGTCAGTTTATCCTGTTGTTCAGCTGTGAGAAATAGAAACGGTTTCTAAAATATAAATTTCAGGTGTTGGTTAGAACAAAAACTCATTTTAATATGGAAAATATTCCCTCTATCGTGTGCCATTGCTTTTATTTAGAACGCAACTTAAATCAGCCCTTAGGCTCGACAGTCAGGCACGCTTTCTGTTTGTGTCATCAATCTGGCAACCTGCACTTGCGTGTGTTTTGAACCAGGGGTGCAATACCGAGTTCAACCACTGGGTGTCAAACTTACATACTGCACCTTTAATGTTAGTTAATGAAAATACAGTTGTTCATAGTGCATTAGTAAATATTGAACTATGATTAATAAATGCTGTACAAGTATTGTTCATAATTAGTTCATGTTAGTAAATACATTAGCTAATGAAACCTTATTGTAAAGTGTGAGCAATATTTTAGATAAATTCTGAAAGCTCTCTTATTCTCTATAGACAACAATAGTCAAAAAACATCTTCAAAACCATATGAGGTTCATGGTTCATTTAGAATATTATCAAGCAACACAAGTGTGTAACTTCAGTTTGAGAAGTGGGGGGAATACAAAATGCTTTTTTCGATTTAAATCCCATTTCCTGCATATATTTAGAGACCGTGGTGACACAAAATCCAGGGTAAAAAATATTCTTATCAAACAAATTTGATTTCAAAATAACCTTAAAATGTAAAAAAATAAATAAATAAATAAAAATTTTATTAAATAAATTTTTTTATGAACTGTGTGTACTGAATTGCGACTCTGTAATATCAATTGCAGACAAACAGCAGCAAAACGTACATGTAGGCAAAATGTAAGAAAACATTTATCACAGTTTTATCAATTATTATTATTAATTAAATTAAATAATTAAACTAATTATCAATTAAATTATTATTTAACAAAAAAAAAATGTAATATTTACATTCCTTCCGGCAATTTCCTATGCAGAACAAATTCCTCAATGTTAAACTAACATCAGTAGTGTAGACATATTCTGTCTGACAGAAAATATGATTATTCTGACCTTTTCTAATACTGAATGAACCAACTCGCATCTTTTTTTATTCCTGGAGTGCCACAGCTCTGCACAATTTTACTCTAACCCTAATCAGACACACCTGATTCAACTAATCAAGGCGTTCAAGCAACTCTTGACCACCTTGATTTGTTGGATCAGCTGTGTTTGATTAGGGTTGGAGTAAAGATGTGCAGAGCTGCGGCACTCCAGGAATTCAGTTTGAGACCTATGCATTAAAGTCATCTGTTGCTGCTTGACATTTCACCTCTGTCTGAAATGATCATTTCAATAGAAATTATTTCATTAGTGTTATTTTTAGAGTATACATGCAAAGTTACTGAACGTGGATACGCATTGACTCTCTGTGTCACGCTCCAATATGGTGATGACAATCTTAAAGGTGGCTTAGGGGGAGTCACTATATGCATGATTCCCACTCTTTCATGTACACTAGATTTCAATTACACTAGACTTTCAATTACTTTTTAAAGTACCATTATTTTAAATCAAGCATCTTTGTAATTCACACCCCAGGAAATTGAAAGTCTGTCCTCAACATTTCACTTACACTTAACATTTACTTTAAAGTAAATAGTATTCAATAGTTGACCGTTTTAAACCGTTACATTCAAAAATCTAAAATAAAATTAGTTGAATTCAATACTGGAAAAAGGCGGCACGGTGGCTCAGTGGTTAGCACTGTTGCCTCAAAGCAAGAAGGTCGCTGGTTCGAGTCCTGGCTAGGTCAGTTGGCATTTCTGTGTGGAGTTTGCATGTTCTCCCCGTGTTGGCGTGGGTTGCCTCTGGGTGCTCCGGTTTCCCTCACAATTCCAAAGACATGAGCTAAAGGTGAATTGGATGAACTAAAAATGGCCATAGGGCAGCATGGTGGCTCAGTGGGTAGCACTGTTGCCTCACAGCAAGAAGGTCGCTGGTTCGAGCCCCAGCTAGGTCAGTTGGCATATCTGTGTGGAGTTTGCATGTTCTCCCCATGTTTGCGTGGGTTTCCTCCGGGTGCTCCCGTTTTCCCCACAAGTCTAAAAACATGTGGTATAGGTAAATTGGGTAAGCTAAATTGTCCATAGTGTATGTGTGTGAATGAGTGTGTATGGATGTTTCCCAGTGATGGGTTGCGGCTGGAAGGTAAAACATATGCTGGATAAGTTGGCGGTCCATTCCGCTTAGGGACTAAGCCAAAAAGAAAATGAATGAATGAATGAAAATTTGGCCATAGTGTGTGTATGTGAGAATGCAGGAGTGTATGGGTGTTTCCCATTACTAGGTTGCAGCTAAAAGGGCATCTGCTACGTAAAACATATGCTGGAATAGTTGGTGGTTCATTCTGCTGTGACGACCTCTAAAATAGAGGCTAAGCCTGAAGGAAAATGAATGAATGAATACTGGTAATATTCAAATTTGGTTTTCTGAAATATTGATTAATTGTCGGTGTTAATGTACAAGATTAATGAGGTTTTTTCATTCTGTTTTTGACATGATACAATTGTTGAAGCCACACTATAAACAAATTTTATTTCAAATATAATTCAATTACTTTCAAGTACTTTCAAGAAATGTGGGAACCCTGTATATGTGTACAGTGGATGTCTGAATCAGCAGGGCTATGAATGAAGGGGTTATTATGGCTAGCTGCCTAAAAAGATCACTAGTAGGAACAAAACAGTAGTGAGTTTGTTGAGTATTTGTGACTATTATTGTAGAGTACTTCTGACTTTTACTATGGTATAAACAGATAACGATGGAGTTAGTTGTTTACCTCCTGTGACTCCATACAAACTTCTCTGAGTCTGATCTCTGCATCATCCCTCTCATCCTGGAGCCGTTTCAGCCGCTCTTCCATGAGCTACACACACACACACACACACACACACACACACACACACACACACACACACAGAACAGCAGCATTCAGCACAAAACCTCTCATCACTTCTTTACATAATGGCATTTCTCCAGCATTCTGTTGGTCGTGCAGTATGGAGGCCCTGAAGGACGTAACGGGGAACTGTAACCTGCTGATACGGCAAAGAGCAACTAAAAGCAGAGCTTGTGGAGAGAGAATAATGAGGCAAACTAAGAGAAAGAAAGGATGAACTTAAGCACTAACGGCTCTTGATTTACACTTGTAAGGGTTAAGGGTGCAATTTAGGACAGTGGGAAGTGTTAAAGGGGAAATAGAGGAAATGTTGCTGACCTGACATTTCTCCTGGAGTTTGCGACTGGTTTCTCTTTGGGCCTGGAGCTCCCCCTGCTGGCTGGAGGACAGACTGATCAGCTCAGACTGGAGAGAAACCATCTCTGAGCGCAGACGCAGCAAACACTGAGACTGAAACCCACACACACACACACACACACACACACACACAGACATTTTACAAACTGTGATGTATAATACTGATTAATACTAATTCTGTTTAATACAATTTTTTTTCTAGATGTCCAGCAAGCTGTCAAGGCTTTACTTTTTTTCCTCTAATATTTTCATGATTTTTAAAAATATTTCTATTAGTATTTTTTATATTTAAATTAGATTTTTAATGATTTGAGGATTTTATTGATTGCAAATAATGCAGATGAATATCAAATACAGAGCATTAACATAAAAATACTAAATAATCACATAAATCCATATAAAATAATAAATGTAGTTGATGTCAGTTAGTAAATATACCAAACCAAAAAAAGGGTGGGGGGCTTATTTTGTCTTGATACTTGTTTGCTAGTATTGTGAGTCACAGAAATTCAGACATTTTCCCCATATTATATATTATTAATTTAAAAATGCAATAATTAAGCTAATATTTTAAGCATATGTAACTTTTCGCTTCAATGCTAAAATAAATCAAGACAATTATGGTCAGATTTTATTACAACACATAAATGGAGTGAAAATTAATGATAATGATAATAATTATTATGAATAGATATATAAATAAATGTATTCAATTGAAAAATCACACTAAATGCAAATTTGCATAATTACATAATTTTTTTTGCATTTTATAACTTTTATTTTTATTTAATTTAATATACAATTATAGCAATGCAATGTATAAAAAAGAAAACAAATCACAATAATAAAAAATATGCATGTGCACGTCACATTTAAAACTTACTGTACCCAGCTACAGTATAATAGATTTATTACACCTTCATACCATTTATTCATTCATTTTCTTTTCGGCTTAGTCCCTTTATCAATTAGGGGTCGCCATAGCAGATTGAACAGGCAACTTATCCAGCATGTTTCACACAGTGGATGCCCTTCCAGCTGCAACCCAGCACTGGGAAACACCCACAGACCCTTGCATTCACACACATACACTATGGACAATTTAGCTTACCCAATTCACCAGAGCACACGGAGGAAACCCACGCCAACACGGGGAGATCATGCTAACTCCACACAGAAATGCCAACTGACCCAGCTGGGGCTCGAACCAGCAACCTTCTTGCTGTGAGGCAATTGTGCTAACCCTTTCTTTCATTCCATATACAGTTGAGGTCAGAATTATTAGCCCCCCCCTGTGTTTATTTTTGTCCCCAATTTCTGTTTAATGGAGAAAAGATTAACACATTTCTAATCATAATAGTTTTAATAACTCATTTCTAATAACTGATTTATTTTATCTTTGCCATGATGACAGCACATAATATTTTACTAGATATTTTTCAGGGCACTTCTATACAGCTTAAATTCACATTTAATGGCTTAACTAGGTTAATTAGGGTAATTAGGCAAGTTATTGTATAACTATGGTTTGTCCTGTAAACTATCGAAAAAATTCGATACTTATAATAAATTAGCTTAAAAGGGCTAATAAATTTGACCTTAAAATTGATTTTTTAAAAATTAAAAACTGTTTATTCTAGCTGTAATAAAACAAATAAAACTTTTTTCAAAATAAAAAACATTATCAGACATACTGTGAACATTTTCTAGCTTTGTTAAACATAATTTGAGAAATAAAAAAAAAAAAAAAAAAAAAAAAAAAAAAAAAAAAAATCAAAGGAGGGCTAATAATTCTGACTTCAACTGTATATAAAAATATTTTCTTTTATTATTTTATTTATTTTAATTTTTTATCTCAGTGCATACAATTATAAAAGTGCATTCAACATCTAAAAATAAGTAAATAAAGTTTTAATTTAGATTACGTTTAATTTATGTCTAATTAAATAACTGCATTAATTATTTTGATCGAGGCTCGAACCAGCGACCTTCTTGCTGTGAGGCGACAGAACTACCTACTGTGCCACCGCGTCGCCATGATTACATCGTTAAGAAATAATATAACAATTAATATATATATATATATATATATACATATACATATATATATATATATATATACATATATATATATATATACATATATATATATATATATACATATATATATATATATATACATATATATATATATATATATATATATATATATACATATATATATATATATATATATATATACATATATATATATATATATACATATATATATATATATATATATACATACATATATATATATATATACATACATATATATATATACATACATATATATATATATATATATATATATATATATATATATATATATATATAAATAATATTAATTATATATTTTAAAAATTAATAATATAATCATATATAGGGTTAAGAAAGGTTAGACATAAAAAAAAAAAAAATATATATATATATATATATATATATATATATATATATATATATATATATATATATATATATATATATATATATATATATATATATATATATATATATATAAAATAACTTAAGGGGTGACACGGTGGCTCAGTGGTTAGCGCTGTTGCCTCACAGCAAGAAGGTTGCTGATTCGAGTCCTGGTTGGGTCAGTTGGCATTTTGTGTGGAGTTTGCATGTTCTCCCCGTGTTGGCATGGGTTTCCTCCAGGTGCTCCGGGTTTCCCCCACAATCCAAACACATGTGCTATAGGTGAATTGAACAAACTAAATTGGCTGTAGTGTATGAATGTGTATGGGTGTTTCCCAGTACTGGCCTGCATCTGGAAGGGCATTCGCGGCATAAAAAATATGCTGGATAAGTTAGCGGTTCATTCCACTGTGGCAACACCTGATGAATAAAGGCACTAAGCCGAAGGAAAATTAATAAATGAATAAAAATTAATAAATAATGAATTTTTAAGAAGACATTTATTTCACATTAACTTTAGAGAGGGTGTTGTCATTGTAAAACACTTTTGAGGCATGTTTTGTAGAAATTATGCTTGTACATAAATAATTTTTTTTAGATATACCTTTGTAAACCTTTAATTCATACCTGCTCATAACTCCTTTTCTTGTATTCATCCTTTGCCTCTTCAAGATCTTTGATTTCTGTTTCCAGATCCTGACAGGACAGAACAGGTCAGACAATGCAGATCTGTGTTTATGTATTATTCCTGTGTTACTCTTACAGTACTGAATTCAGCACAGAGAAAAAAGTGAGAAACCTTGATCCTCAGAGAGTTGCTCAGAGCTGTTCTTTTGTCCACATACTGATTCAGCTGAGACTTCTGATTGGACACCTGCTTCTCCAGTTCAGAAACCTTCTTTTGAAGCTCCTGATTGGCTTGTGAGAGGTCACCTGACTTCAGAGACGCATCATTTAGTGCCTTCTTCAGCTGTATAGGAAATATATAAAGATTAGAAGTCAAAGTGCTGTACACTACATGACTAAAGTCTTACCATCGATCCCAGTTGTAAGAGCAACAAATATTAACTTGATTTCTAGTTGATCAGTTGGAAAAGTTGCAAAAGGTTTATTTTTGAGAAGAATCATCTGTTGAACTGCATCCCAATCATCGTAAATACTCCAGAAGACTTACTGGAACCCGCATGGAGCCAAGAATCTTACAGAAATCATGGTTTGGGGTTACATTCAGAATGGAGGCATACGAGGGATCTGCAGAGTGGATGGCAACATCAACAGCCTGAGGTATCAAGACATTTGTGCTGCCCATTACATTACAAACCACAGGAGAGGGCAAATTCTTTAGCAGGATAGCGCTCCTCATACTTCAGGCTCCACATCAAAGTTCCTGAAAGCAAAGAAGATCAAGGTGCTCCAGGATTGGCCAGCCCAGTCACCAGACATGAACATTATTGAGCATGTCTGGGGTAAGCTGATGGAGGAGGCATTGAAGATTAACCGAAAGAATCTTGATGAACTCTGGGAGTCCTGCAAGAACTCTTTCTTTGCCATTCCAGATGACTTTATTAATCAGTGATTTGAGTCATTGCAGAGATGTATGGATGCAGTCCTCTAAACTAATGGGAGTCATACACTATATTCATTCTTTTTCCACTGCAGCATGACTTTATATTCTATACTGGACATTATTTCTGTTAAGTGACAGGACTTTTGTCTAAGCAAAGTCAGACCTTACTGTCCTAATGAAATCATTAAAAATCAAGGCATGATCATATTTTATTTTGGTAAAATAAGCGTAATCTAGAGGCTTTTGCCTTTCATATAAGCCACTTCTGATACCAAATGATCATCTAGAAGTCAAGTTATTATTATTTGTTGCTTCTAAAACTTGGATAGGCAGCAAGTTTTTTGTCAGGTAGTGTAGATTAAAAGATAAAACTTACATTAGAAAATTATTTTTGTTGCTTGTTTAAACTTAATATTTTAAATGAGGTGAAACAACACAATTCTGACGTTTTTATTGTGGACAACAATTTTTTTTTATGTTCAATCCACTTAAATTTTTGAAAAAGATTAAGCTAACTTAATCGATTTGTGTTGGGACGACATGAAGGATTTGTGCGGAACCCAGCATTTTTACAGTGTACATGAAACATGAACATGATGTAATATTACCCTGTGTGCAGACTTCCTTGCAGACTCTTTTTCTCTGTTCAGCAGGTTTTTAAGTGAATCTAATTGTTCGGTCAATTGACGAATCTCATCTCTCGCCTTTTTAAGCTCCGCCTCCCTGCTGATGTAATCATGTATAATATAAACATTAGAAAATGTTTAAGATAAAACAACTTAAATCAAGTTTATAATAGGTAATAGACATTGTAGGTGTGTATAATGTTAACATACAATAAAGTTTACTAAACAAGTGTAGGGATGCATAATCTGTACTAGTGTTATTTTAGGGTCACTGAGACACTATTATAATTTGTATTCATTTTTAATCTGCTTTTTGTTTTGATTGTAGTGAAAGTTTTGTTGTTTTACTGTCATTTTTTCAGTTCTAGAGTTAGTTATTTTAGTACATCAGATTAAAATTTAGTGTAATGATTTATTTAAGATTTATGATTATTTAATTAATTTGAGTCCTACAGTAACCCTGATTCACATTTTAACAGATAAAAATAGAGATTTGTACATTTTTATTTTGGTAATACTGCATATTATCAGCAAATGCTAAATATTTTAAAAAACATCCTAGTTTCCATATTTGTATTCTATATGTAAACAACAATAACTTCAATTACATTCATTCATTTTCTTTTCAGCTTAGTGCCTTTATTAATCCGGGGTCGCCACAGCGGAATGAACCGCCAACTTATCCAGCACGTTTTACGCAACGCATGCCCTTCCAGCCGCAACCCATCTCTGGGAAACATCCACACACACTCATTCACACACATACACTACGGACAATTTAGCCTTCCCATTTCACCTGTAACGCATTTCTTTGGACTGTAGGGGAAACGGGAGCACCCAGAGGAAACCCACGCGAACGCAGGGAGAACATGCAAACTCCACACAGAAACGCCAACTGACCCAGCCGAGGCTCGATCCAGCGACCTTCTTGCTGTGAGGTGACAGCACTACCTACTGCGCCACCGCGTTGCCCACTTCAGTTACAATATTTAAAAACAGTCCAATATTTTCATCAGAATTTTATGATGCCTGAATTATCAAGACATTTTTAATTTGTTAATATTGTATGTTTATCAGCTAAAACTCAATATTTTAAAAAAGCATAATGATAGAAAAGCATAATAATCAGTTGAGCATTTTCATCAGAATTTTATGATGCCTAAATTATTAAATTATTTTAATTTTGTTAATACTGCATATTATCAGCAAACGCCAAATATTTTAAAAAGCATCCTAATTTCCATACTTTTATTTTATATTTAAATAACAATAACTTCAATAACAATATTTAAAAACAGTCCAGTATTTTCATCAGAATTTTATGATGCCTGAATTAATAAAACATTTTGAATTTGTTAATATTGCATATTTAACAGCCAATTTAAAAAACCATCCTAATTTCCATATTTGTATTTTATATTCATTCATTCTCTTTTCGGCTTAGTGCCTTTATTTATCAGGGGTCGCCACAGCGGAATGAACCGCCAACTTGTCCAGCATATATTTTACACAGCAGATGCCCTTCCAGCTGCAACCTATCACTGGGAAATATCCACGCACGCACGCACGCACGCACGCACACACGCACACACACACACAATTTAGTTTATTCAATTCACCTAAAGCACATGTCTTTGGACTTGTGGGGGAAACCGGAGCACCCGGAGGAAACCCACACCAACACAGGGAGAACATGCAAACTCCACACTGAAAAGCCAACTGACCCAGCCGGGGCCGACCTTCTTGCTGTGAGGCGATTGTGCTAACCACTGCGCCACCGTGCTGCCCTATTTTATATTTAATTAACAATAACATGAATTTTAATGTTTCAAAACAGTAGAGAATTTATCAGAATTTTATGATGTCTACATTTTTTTACATTTTTAATCTGTTAATATTGCATATTTATCAGCCAACACTAAATATAAAAAAAAACATAATATTTTCCACATTTTTATTTTATATTTAAATAACAATAACTTCAATTTCAATGATTAAAAACAGTTGGGTATTTTCATCAGAATTTTTTTTCATGCCTAAATTATTAAAACATTTTTAATTTGCTAATATTGCATATTTATAAGTCAACACTCAATATTTTAAAAAGCATATTGATTTACCTAATTTTATTTGTATATTTAATAAATAATAACTCGATTTTAATATTCAAAAACAGTAGAGAATTTATCAGAATTTTTTGATGCCTACATTTTATTAAACATTTTTAATTTGTTAATATCGCAGATTTATCAGCAAACACTAAATATTTAAAAAAGCATATTGATTTACCACATTTGTATACTTGTATATTTAATAAACAAAAATTCAATTTTAATAATTAAAAACAGTTGGGTATTTTCATCAGAATGTTTTGATGCCTAAAATTTTAAACATTTCTAATTTGTTAATATTGCATATTTATCAGCAAATACTAAATATTTTAAAACGCATCCTATTTTCCATATTTGTATTTAATATTTAATTAAAAATAACTTCAAAATCAATTTTTAAAAACAGTCCAGTACTTTCATTAGACATTTATGATGCCTACATTTTTAAAACATTTTTAATTTGTTAATATTGCATATTTATTAGCCAACACTCAATATTTTTAAAAAAGCATTAAATTTCCATATTATTATTTTATATTTAATAAACAGCAATTCAATTTCAATATTTAAAATCAGTTCAATGTTTTCATGAGAATTTTATGATGCCTACATTTTTTAAATATTTTAAATTTGTTAATATTGCATATCAGCAAATGCTAAATATTTTTTAAAAAGCATCCTAATTTCCATATTTGTATTTTATATTTAAATAACAATAACTTCAATTTCAATATTTAAAATCGTTGGAAGTTTTCTATTTGAATGAAAATATAGATTTTTTTAACTGGTAAATTCATTAAATTATGACCGGTATCAGATTATTCATATTATTTGTGTGTTTTGTTTCATTTTTTTTACATTAGTGCATCTTTAAAAATAACACTCCCTAATGTGGAATACTATTGATTAACCAAATATAACAACAGCAAAAATATGCAGAATAATGTTTCCTCAGCAGGTTAAACCAGAATGCTTGCAATACGCAATAAGTTGTCATTCCCTCACCTTTCGACGACAGTGTTTAGTTTCTGCCGTGTGTTGTGGTTATCCTGCATAGCCTGCTCTAAACTCTGGCCAAGTTTCCCGTTGTCCAGCTGAGCTTCATCAAGAGCTTTTTGTAAAGATTCAACCTACAACAATTTAACACGCAAGCACTTAAAAATCTTTGATCACATTTATTATTAATAGTGTGTGTGTGTGTGTGTGTGTGTGTGTGTGTGTGTGTGTGTGTGTGTGTGTTTTACCTTCTCTGTGTTTGCTGTATTGTGATTCTCAACTTCATCTTCAAGTCTCTGAATCTCCTGCATAGCCTCCAGTCTGACAAACAAACACAACACGATGCTCATAACCACTGATGTCAACACAAATACAACTGTGTTTATAGTAATGGACATATAATGGAAGTCTAAAGGCCAATAAATACACCAAACATGTTTAAATATTCAATACAACAATGTGTTATCTAGAGTCCTTTTAACAGAATGACTACTGTTCCAGCTTCCTTTCAAATAATAAGTGAAATTTACCAGATTTATCACGGCAAGAAAAGCTAACTTTTATATACTGTGTGTGTCTGGCATCAAAATTCTCAAAAGTAATTCATTAAGAGACAATTTTTTTACATTTGTAAACATTTGTTTTTAACTTTTGACTCATTTTATAAGATACTTTTGCTCATAAAATACAGCAATGCTGACTGCAAATACAGCACTTCTACAATGAGATCAGAACATTTTCTATGACACTTCATCCTTGGTTTAAGGCCAAGGTTAGAGTCATCCTGGTCAGTGCGACATAAATAAAATAATGCACTTTCAAGTTGCATTGACCCTGCTATTTTCATTAAAATATCCAGTGTTGTATATTTCACTGACTTGTGCTTTTACATTATCCCAGATTTTTGTAAGAAAGGTTAAATGCAGAGAAATAAGCCATTTTAACTAGAGAGATGACACATGTGCTGTGTTTTCAAGCAATAGACGTCGCAAACCCTCGATTTCTGGTTTGTATTTATAGAGAACAGAAAAACAGCTTTAATATGTTGTGTTGCACTCATCTCTCAACAATAATTGCTTCAGCATTTCTCTAATTTCTCTTCAACAATTTTTAGCAGTCTTCCGCTACAAGAGGAAAGCAGCGGCTGTTAAGTGCGTGAAGTGTCCATCATTCCACACTTCATTTTAACGGTTGAATATAGTGCACTTATTCCTTTTAGAGTTTTCAGTGTGGATGCACTACTTACACCAGGGGTCACCAATCTCGGTCCTGGAGGGCCGGTGTCCCTGCAGGATTTAGCTCCAACTTGCCTCAACACACCTGCCTGGATGTTTCTAGAATACCTAGGAAGACCTTGATTAGCTTGTTCAGGTGTGATTGATTAGGGTTGGAGCCAAAATCTGCAGGACACCGGCCCTCCAGGACCGAGGTTGGTGATCACTGACTTACACTATTTATACTATATCATGACATAGAATAGTGCATTAGTATGCGATTTGGGACACACTTTATGTTTTTGTTTGTTCTAGTGTTTTTGACATTTTTGTTGACATTACTGTACAGTATCTTTTACAGCAGTTTTGTATGCCATAAACCTTGTCATTAATGTTGTTTCACAATCTCCAATCATTCTGAACTCTCCAGTAAATTGAGGACACTGTTGATTTCAGGTGACCTGCATCCTGCAACACGCAGAAACACCACTGTCTAGACCAGTGTTTCCCAACCCTGTTCCTGGAGGCACACCAACAGTACATATTTTGGATGTCTCCCTTACCTGACTAATTAACTTCAGGTTTTGGAGTCTCTTCTTATGTTCTAATTAGGTGATTCAGGTGTGTTTGATTAGGGAGACATTGAAAATGTGTACTGTTGGTGTGCCTTCAGGAACAGGGTTGGGAAACACTGGTCTAGACCAGTGTTTCCCAACCCTGTTCCTGGAGGCACACCAACAGTACATATTTTGTATGTCTCCCTATTCTGACCCATTAACTTCAGGTGTTGGAGTCTCTTCTGATGTTATGATAAGTTGATTCAGGTGTGTTTGATTAGGGAGAGGTTGAAAATGTGGACTGTTGGTGTGCCTTCAGGAACAGGGTTGGGAAACACTGGTCTAGAAACATAAAAATAGGACTGAGCAGCACTTGTGGAAAGTACTGAATGCATTTTGGCTAGAAGAGTAGTTTTAGTTTGGGCGTGTAACACTGAAGACTTTTTCTTTCTTTTGTCTTTCTCTAGGCAGATTATTATTACAATCTAGTTTTGTGTTTTTGTTATATTTGTGTATTTTTTCTTTGGTGCCACTTTCTATTTCATTTATTCATTTAATTCTTTTTGGTTGTGTAAATTTATTGTACAGTTGAAGTCAGAATTATTAGCCCCCCTGAATTTTTAGCCCCGCGTATATTTCCTCCCAATGTCTGTTTAACAGAAACAAGATTTTTTCAATACATTTCTAAACATTCATTTATTTTCTTTTCGGCTTAGTCCCTTTATTAATCTGGAGTCGCCACAGAGGAATGAACAGCCAATTTATCAAGCATAAGTTTTACCCTTCCAGCTGCAATCCATCTCTGGGAAACATCCATACACACTCATTCACACACATACACTACGAACAATTTAGCTTACCCAATTCACCTATAGCGCATGTCTTTGGACTGTGGGGGAAACCGGAGCACCCGGAGGAAACCCACGCGAACGCAGGGAGAACATACAAATTCCAAACAGACACGCCAACTGACCCAGCCGAGGCAAGAACCAGCTACCTTCTTGCTGTGAGGCGACAGCACTACCTACTGCGCCACTGCGTCGCCTATTTCTAAACATACAAGTTTTAATAACTCCTTTCTAATAACTGAATTATTTTATCTTTGCCATGATGACAGAACATAATATTTGACTAGATATTTTTAGGATACTAGTTTTCAGCTTAAAGTGACATTTAAAGGCTTAACTAGGTTAATTAGGCAAGTTAGGGTAATTAGGCAAACCATTGTACGATGATGGTTTGTTCTGTAGACCAGGGGTTCCTAAACTTTTCAGCCCATGACCCCTAAAATAACAATGCCAATGACTCGCGACTTCCAAATTACTCAGAGGTGGTTATAAATATACAAACGTTGTGCACACAACAATAGGCCTATATAAACACAAGCATATTGACACCACAAAAAAGTGCAACAGGCCAACAACCATATTATTTTTATAGTAACTTAAGGAACTGAGAAAGGCATTGTGCCAAAACATTTGTGTTTTGTATCCCCTAAAAATGTAAGATAAAGCTATAGAATTCCGGCAGGCACTTCAGGCTCCCCCAGACAAAACCAGCAGACTGAGGAGCAGCTTTTCCCCAGAGCTGTCTCCCTTTTGAACTCTGCCCCTCACTGACTCTTTTGCACCCCCAATACACCCCCACACTCCTCTAACTTATACTCCTCACAATCACTGCACTCATCATCATTTAACATTTGCACATTTAAAGTTTGCACATATTCATTGCACTGATTCATTTATTTGAACTGTACATACTCACAGCACATGGACATTTGTAATTATGTTTATCTATCTGCACACTTCTGATTACTAATAGCATCCTGTACATATATTCATTTATGGTAAATGTCTGTTCAAAGCTAATACAACCTGTATATAATATTCATAGTACATCCATCTGTAAATATTACCAAAGTTTTTCTATAACTGCACTTATACCTATAACTTATACCTGTATCCTGCACTTGCTGCTATTGCACTGCTGGTTAGACCAAAACTGCATTTTGTTGCCTTCTACTTGTACATGTGTAATGACAATAAAGTTGAATCTAATCTAAAAAAATAAAGTTATTATTTAATTACTGTCAATCAAAACCTTTTGAATAATTTAATTTAATATTAACCTCACCTAATGAGACTGATGAACACAATGTTTTCAGCACAAGTCTATTCTTGATTTAATTTTGGAGATCGCCACTCAGAGATCAGTTTAACGTTCAGTTGTGGCCTGTATTTATTTTTAATATATTTGATAGCCACAAAGGTGTCAGAAAGTTTAACCTGGTGCTATAAAATCAATCTGCTGCAGCTGATGCTATTGCTGTGTTGTTAATCTGAAGTAAACACACCAATCCACTATGAAAAAAAAAATTTAAAGGCTGATGGACTTTCATTTGCATGTTGTTGTTTTTTTTACTATTAAAGATTACTCTTTTTATCGTCTGTGGGTTATGGATAAAATATAGTCATTCTAATAGTTTAATAAAATTTATTTGACTTTTGGAAATCACCAAGAGATCCCTTGTCATTGTCCCGCGACCTCCCAGGGGTCCCGACTCCCACATTGAGAACCACTGCAGTAGACAATCAAAAAAAAAATTTGTTTAAGGAGGCTAATAATATATATAATATATAATATATATAATATAATATTGACCTTAAATTGGTTTTAAAAAAATAATAACGATAATAATAATAATAATAATAATAATAATAATAATAAGGAGGCTAATATATATATATATATATATATATATATATATATATATATATATATATATATATATATATATATATATATATATAACATAATATATATAATATAATATATAATATAATATTGACCTTAAATTGGTTTTAAAAAAAAATAACGCTAATTATAATAATATATATAATAATACTAATAAGGAGGCTAATATATATATATATATATATATATATATATATATATATATATATATATATATATATATATATATATATATATATATATATATATATATATAATATATATATAACATAATATATATAATATAATATATAATATAATATTGACCTTAAATTGGTTTTAAAAAATAATAAACTGATTTTATTCCAGTCGAAATAAAACGAATAAGACTTTCTCCAAAAGAAAACATATTATAGGAAATACTGTGAAAAATTCCTTGCTCTGCTCAACATCATTTGGGAAATATTTAAAAAAGAAATTTACAGGAGGGCTAATAATTGTGACTTCAACTCTATCTATTTTTGCTATTTAGATTCCTTCAATTTGGTAAATAAATTCACTTATTTATTAGCAAATTCGCTGTCATCTTGGTCTCTCCCACACACACAAAAAGAAAAATCACAAACTGAATTTTAACTCTTTAACCCAAACTTTAAAAGTCGTAACACAGTGTAATAAACATTAACACACACCTCTCTCTTCTGAGGGTCTGCATTTCCTCTGCTGTTTCTCTGAGCTCTGCATTCAGTGTTCGTGTGTTGTGCTGTAGATGTGTGTGAGACGACAAGACGTTCTCCAGAGTCTGCGCTACTTCATTCTGTACACACGTAAAACACACACTCGGTCATAAAAATGTGATCTTTTGTTAATGCATGTTCAGTTTGGACAAACTCACCATGTCTCTGTGCTGCTGCTGCAGTTGATCTTTCAGAGCCTGATTTTCTCTCTGCATCTTGAGAATGAGAGTGTTAAATATTCAGCAGTTCACTTGTTGAAAGGGTCATATCATATATTATTTATTATGTAATATTCTTAAGCTTTCGGTGCCAACAAAACAACTGCCATCATTTTGTTTTATATCAGTGTTTTGCACTTCTACACTCGACCCAACAGCAAAGTTTTCAAGTGATCCATCATTCAATATAAACAAAGCTTTTATTGTGACAGATGTATAAACCAATCTGCACTGAAATGTGAGGCAGAGATCTTCAGTTCTGCTTGGATTGCTTTGTCGTGAAGCAGACCAAGATTATGAGTACTGGATGGACGTTGTTAAATATGGATGTCATATATTAATGATTTGGTTTCTGATATTAGCATGATGACATTAGAAGTGATCAATACCAGCTTTACATTTACATTTAGTCATTTAGCAGATGCTTTTATCCAAAGCGACTTACAAATGAGGACAAGGAAGCAATTTACACAACTATAAGAGCAGCAGTGAACAAGTGCTATAGGCAAGTTTCAGGTGTGTAAAGTCTAAGAAGCAAAGCATTAGTAATGTGTTTTTTTTGAGAGAGAGTACAGTTAGTGGTATAGCCAGAGAGGGAGTTAAGATTAGGAAGGAAAGTGGAGACTAAATAGTTGAGTTTTTAGTCGTTTCTTGAAGACAGCAAGTCACTCTGCTGTTCTGATGCAGTTAGGGAGTTCATTCCACCAACTGGGCAGATTGAATGCAAGAGTTCAAGAAAGTGATTTCTTCCCTCTTAGGGATGGAACCACGAGGCGACGTTCATTCACAGAACGCAAGTTTCTGGAGGGCACATACATCTGCAGAAGTGAGAGCAGATACGAAGGAGCAAAGCTAGAGGTCGCTTTGTAAGCAAACGTCAGAGCTTTGAATTTGATGCGGGCAGCAACTGGCAGCCAGTGCAAACGGGTGAGTAGCGGAGTGACATGTGCTCTTTTGGGTTCATCAACGACCACTCGTGCTGCTGCGTTCTGAAGCAGCTGAAGAGGTTTGATAGAATTAGCTGGAAGCCCGGCTAGTAGAGAGTTGCAATAGTCCAGTTTGGAGAGGACAAGAGCTTGAACAATGAGTTGAGCTGTATGTTCAGATAGGAAGGGTTGGACCTTTCTGATGTTATAGAGTGCGAATCTGCAAGATCGAGCAGTTCTAGAAATGTGGTCAGAGAAGTTCAGTTGGTCATCAATTGTTACTTCAAGGCTTTTTACCATTTTGGATGCAGTAATGGTTGCCCCATCCATCTGGATTGAAAAGTTATGGTGAAGAGTCGGGATGGCAGAAACTTCAAGCATTTCCGTTTTTGTGAGGTTAAGCTGGAGATGATGATCTTTCATCCAGTGTGAAATGTCTGACAGGCAGGCTGAGATGCGAGCTGGAACCGAGGGATCATAAGGGTGAAAAGAGAGGTATAGCTGGGTATCATCAGCATAGCAGTGGTATCATTTTTGATACTTTTGATGCAGCTTTGTTATCATTTAACGCTCACTGAAAGTACTTTAATAATTAAATCGCCCTGTAAATGTAATCTCTAGCAAATATTAAAATTGATGTGTTGCATATTGTCAATTATGAAGTCTATATGTAATGTCACCATGGCTCAGTGGTAAGCACTGTCACCTCACAGCAAGAAGGTTGCTGGTTCGAGTCCCGGCTGGGTTGTGCTGGGTTGACTGAAATTGCATCTGCACGGTAAAACATATGCTGGAATAGTTGGCAGTTCATTCCGCTGTGGCGACCTCTCAAATAGAGAGCCGAAGAAAAATGAATGATATAAAGTATAGTTAGTACTGTATATAAATCATTACATCTTTAGAAAGTCCCAAAAAAGATGCTGCACAAGTGTGTGTGCTTTACCTGTGTGTAACTGTTCTGCAGTGCAGTTTTGGACTGACAGTGTTGAGTACATTCTGTTTTTAATGTCTTCAGGTCAGCGGCCATCTGCTGCACACGTGCCTGAGTAAACACACACACAAACCCACACGCAAACAGTCTGTTTACTTGAAGTCTGAAGTGTTTCGGCAACATGTTGACTGTCATGCTGTGCAAAATATGTACGACAAATCCACACACAAACAGACCTGCAACTTGCCCTTCTCGTAGGCCAGTTTGTTCTTGCCATCCGTCATCTCCCAGAGCATCTGTTCAACCTGACGATGAGTGACCTGACAGCGAGAGAGATACAGATTTACAAGCTTTTCCTTTCCTGACTTGCATATGATCTTTTGATCTTAAACCTGCTGATGTTCCATGGCTGCCAGGCTCTCCATCAGCTCCTTGTTCTCCTCCATCTGTTTCTGCAGTGCTGAGTTCACCGTGGTCAACTCCGCCTGTCAATCACAGGGGAAAAGCATGTTTATGGTTGTTTGCTGGTGTAGCATTTCAATCATAAAAGTCAGTTCATATGCAAAAATAGCTTCATTTTATACCCAGAAGAAATAAAAATCAGTGTACAACTTGAAATTTACCACCCCCCCCCCCACTCCCTTATTATAATTATTATTATTATTTTTTTTTATTATTTATTCATTTTCTATTTTTTTGTTTCTGGGGTCGATTTGGGTTGGATTATACACTCACCGGCCACTTTATTAGGTACACCTGTCTATCTGCTCGTTAATGTAAATTTCTAATCAGCCAATCACATGGCAGCAACTCAATGCATTTAGGCATGTAGACATGGTCAAGACAATAGGGAAGAAAATGAGAATGGCCAGACTGGTTCCAGCTGACAGAAAGGCAAAAGTAACTCAAATAAACACTCATTACAATGAGGTATGATGAAGAGCATCTCTGAACGCACAACACGTCCAACCTTGAGGCAAATGGGCTACAGCAGCAGAAGACCACACCGGGTGCCACTCCTGTCAGCTAAGAACAGGAAACTGAGGCTACAATTCACACAGGCTCACCAAAATTGGACAACAGAAGATTGGAAAAACATTGCCTGGTCTGATGAGTCTCGATTTCTGCTGCCACATTCATATGGTAGGGTCAGAATTTGGCATTAACAACATGAAAGCATAGATCCATCCTGCCTTGTATCAACTGTTCAGGTTGGTGGTGGTATAATGGTGTGGGGGATATTTTCTTGGCAACTTTGGGTCGATTAGTACCAATTGAGCATCGTGTAAACACCACAGTCTACCTGAGCATTGTTGCTGACCATGTCCATCCCTTTATAACCACTGTGTACCCATCTTCTGATGGCTACTTCCAGCAGGATAACGCGCCATATCATAAAGCGTGAATCATCTCAGACTGGTTTCTTGAACATGTCAATAAGTTCACTGTACTCAAATGGTCTCAACAGTCACCAAAACTCAATCCAATAGAGCACCTTTGGGATGTGGTGGAATGGGAGATTCGCTTCATGGATGTGCAGCTGACAAATCTGCAGCAACTGCGAGATGCGATCATGTCAATATTGGCTAAAATCTCTGAGGAATATTTCCAGTACCTTTTTGAATCTATGCCAGGAAGAATTAAGGCAGTTCTCAAGGCAAAAGGGAGTCCAACACGGTAATAGTAAGGTGTACCTAATAAAGTGGCCTGTGAGTGTATTTACAGTCACTTCTTATTTATCAGAAAACATATCGAAATCTGCATTCTAGTAGTTTTATTAATCTTTGCATACCCAAAGTTCACACTTCATTTGGTCGCTACTCTTTTCAGTTTTCTGCTGCTGATGCTAGGAATCATCCTTAAGTTCAATCCAGTTAATAGTACAAGATCACTATGCTTGTATTTAGTTTCTTCTTGGTTTTATAAGTTATTATCTGCATCTGTGAAATTGTTATTGTATTGTGTCCCTGCTGCTTCATATCTGCTTTTCATGTTGCCTCTTGGCCAGGTCGTCATTGTAAATGAGAACTGGTTCTTAATTCATTTACCTGGTTAATAAAAGGTTTCTGTTAATAGATACGTGAAAATAGCTCCATTTTATATCAATAAGAAATAAAAATCAGTGTAGAAATTGAAATTCACCGCCCCCCATTTTATATTATTATTATTATTTCATTCATTCATTTTATTATTTTTATATTTTATATTATTTTATAGATTTTAAGACCTTTTTAAGACCATTAGGAATGAAATTTCAGACTTACACAAGGCTAAACGTTAAGAATTTTTTCTAATGGCCAGTTTAAATATTTAACATTAAAAACAAATGTTATTAAACCATATGTTTATAAATAGAAAATATAAATAGAGTTGGCCAACAGAGTTAATAAATAAGAGTTAATGAATAAACTTTTGTTAAAACTTTTATTAAGATGGAATGACAGTGATTGGATGGGTGTTGGTCCGATTGGGTAGCTTTACATGGACATAAGAAAATTAAGACCTGTTTAAAATGATTTAAGATCTACAACACAATATTTCAGTGAGTTTAAGACTTTAAGGTCTACAATTTAGATTTAGAAATTTAATTACTTTTAAGACCCTGCTGATACCCTGTTTACATGTCATGTTCTTACTGTTTTTCAAGCATATGCTTAATAAAAAAAAGAAAGATACCTCAATTCATTGAAAGCACTAGTGAAAATGACCTTCATATCTGGTCAGAAGTACCTTGATTTCTGTTAGCTGTGTTTCTAGGATGTTCTTCTCCTTTTCCAGCAGACAGACTGCAGAGCTCATCTGAGATGGGGAAATAGAAGAACATTAAAGCAATGGCTCATATTTGTTTATGATTTACTGTGTTTTACTGTAAATAAACTGTTGTGAGCATGATGTGAAACAAACATCTTAATGGTAATGCTGATCAGTTTTATTTCAGCATTACTGAGATCTAAGAAACATTCTCCTGTTTAATTATAGTGGAGGGATACTGTAGGGTTTGTTTTATTAGTTTATGTTTCTATATACATCTAAGGGGTTTCAATATTTTTCATTTATTTTTTTCTATTTTAGCACATCAAGATCAACTAAATGAAAATGATAAATAATTTGTCAGTTTAAATACGCCTCTGTTTTGTAGAATGAAGTCACATGCGTTGCTCAGGTTGAGTTTTTTCACAGACTTCAACAGAGTGTAAAAGTCTTGATGGTTCTGTGGGTCTCGTCTATCAAATCTGATCTTTATTTAGTATTTTCTAATGAATTGAAGTCAGGGATTGGCTGGGCCAATTCACTGGACCTGATTTTCATCCTTTGAAAGCATTTTAGAGTCTCCTTGGCTGTGTTTTGGATCATTGTCCTGCTGAAATGTCCACTCTGGTGTCATCTTTATCCTCCTGCTAATGTAGCCACTGAAGCAGTCCACTGTTGGACTGAAGCAGCTAATATTCAATTACAATGAGGAAGTAAAATAATTGATTGGAACAACAAAGCCTCATTTGGATGATGGTTGGTCTTTCCAGCCAGCTTTTGAAAAGACGATCAAGCCCATTTGGGGATCCAGTGGCACAGTTGGGTGAGTGAGAATTAGCGTGGCTGGTGGTGTCGGCGCTCGACGGGGTACTTGGTGAGACCCAGGCCCCAGCCCGCCAAGCCCTGCCCGACGGGAGACCCCTTTTCCGGGATGTCCCGCGCCTGGAGGTGCCTGTCCGGGGCTGATTGTCTCTGACCTGCCATCTGGAATTCGGGGAAGGCGAAGAATTGTGGACTTAGGTTTTGGCGGCTTTGCGTTTGAACGAACCAGGGGGTCAAGGGCCAGGCTGGCTTACCCAGGAACAGTGCCCCGACCCCCGGCGAGCTGGAGGGCGCCCGTGGGCATGGGGAAACCCAGCCAAGGGGCTGAGACATTGCAGGCTTACCCAGGAACAGTGCCCCGACCCCGGGCGAGCTGGTGGGCGCCCGTGGGCATGGGGAAACCCAGCCAAGGGGCTGAGACATTGCAGGCTTACCCAGGAACAGTGCCCCGACCCCGGGCGAGCTGGAGGGCGCCCGTGGGCATGGGGAAACCCAGCCAAGGGGCTGAGACATTGCAGGCTTACCCAGGAACAGTGCCCCGACCCCGGGCAAGCACTGTTGGCTCTGGCGCGATGAGGGGGGTTCCAGGGGCACCAGTGACACAGTTGATTGAGCGAGAATTCGCGTGGCTAGTGTCAACGCTCACCGGAGTACTTGGTGAGACCCAGGCCCCATCCCGCCAAGCCATGCCCGACGGGAGACCCCTTTTCCGGGATGTCCCGCGCCTGGAGGTGCCTGTCTGGGGCTGATTGTCTCTGACCTGCCATCTGGAATTCGGGGAAGGCGTAGAAATGTGGACTTAGGTTTTGGCGGCTTTGCGTTTGAACGAACCAGGGGTTCAATGGCCAGGCTGGCTTACCCAGGAACAGTGCCCCGACCCCGGGCGAGCTGGAGGGCGCCCGTGGGCATGGGGAAACCCAGCCAAGGGGCTGAGACATTGCAGGCTTACCCAGGAACAGTGCCCCGACCCCGGGCAAGCACTGTTGGCTCTGGCGCGACGAGGGGGGTTCCAGGGGCACCAGTGACACAGTTGATTGAGCGAGAATTCGCGTGGCTAGTGTCAACGCTCACCGGAGTACTTGGTGAGACCCAGGCCCCATCCCGCCAAGCCATGCCCGACGGGAGACCCCTTTTCCGGGATGTCCCGCGCCTGGAGGTGCCTGTCTGGGGCTGATTGTCTCTGACCTGCCATCTGGAATTCGGGGAAGGCGTAGAAATGTGGACTTAGGTTTTGGCGGCTTTGCGTTTGAACGAACCAGGGGTTCAATGGCCAGGCTGGCTTACCCAGGAACAGTGCCCCGACCCCGCGCGAGCTGGAGGGCGCCCGTGGGCATGGGGAAACCCAGCCAAGGGGCTGAGACATTGCAGGTTTACCCAGGAACAGTGCCCCGACCCCGGGCGAGCTGGAGGGCGCCCGTGGGCATGGGGAAACCCAGCCAAGGGGCTGAGACATGCAGGTTTACCCAGGAACAGTGCCCCGACCCCGGGCGAGCTGGAGGGCGCCCGTGGGCATGGGGAAACCCAGCCAAGGGGCTGAGACATTGCAGGCTTACCCAGGAACAGTGCCCCGACCCCGGGCGAGCTGGAGGGCGCCCGTGGGCATGGGGAAACCCAGCCAAGGGGCTGAGACATGCAGGTTTACCCAGGAACAGTGCCCCGACCCCGGGCGAGCTGGAGGGCGCCCGTGGGCATGGGGAAACCCAGCCAAGGGGCTGAGACATTGCAGGTTTACCCAGGAACAGTGCCCCGACCCCGGGCGAGCTGGAGGGCGCCCGTGGGCATGGGGAAACCCAGCCAAGGGGCTGAGACATGCAGGTTTACCCAGGAACAGTGCCCCGACCCCGGGCGAGCACTGTTGGCTCTGGTGCGGCGAGGGGGGTTCCAGGGACACCAGTGACACAGTTGATTGAGCGAGAATTCGCGTGGCTAGTGTCAACGCTCACCGGAGTACTTGGTGAGACCCAGGCCCCCATCCCGCCAAGCCATGCCCGACGGGAGACCCCTTTTCCGGGATGTCACGCGCCTGGGGGTGCCTGTCTGGGGCTGACTGTCTCTGACCTGCCATCTGGAATTCGGGGAAGGCGTAGAAATGTGGACTTAGGTTTTGGCGGCTTTGCGTTTGAACGAACCAGGGGTTCAATGGCCAGGCTGGCTTACCCAGGAACAGTGCCCCGACCCCGGGCGAGCTGGAGGGCGCCCGTGGGCATGGGGAAACCCAGCCAAGGGGCTGAGACATGCAGGTTTACCCAGGAACAGTGCCCCGACCCCGGGCGAGCTGGTGGGCGCCCGTGGGCATGGGGAAACCCAGCCAAGGGGCTGAGACATTGCAGGTTTACCCAGGAACAGTGCCCCGACCCCGGGCGAGCTGGAGGGCGCCCGTGGGCATGGGGAAACCCAGCCAAGGGGCTGAGACATTGCAGGCTTACCCAGGAACAGTGCCCCGACCCCGGGCGAGCTGGAGGGCGCCCGTGGGCATGGGGAAACCCAGCCAAGGGGCTGAGACATGCAGGTTTACCCAGGAACAGTGCCCCGACCCCGGGCGAGCTGGAGGGCGCCCGTGGGCATGGGGAAACCCAGCCAAGGGGCTGAGACATTGCAGGCTTACCCAGGAACAGTGCCCCGACCCCGGGCGAGCTGGAGGGCGCCCGTGGGCATGGGGAAACCCAGCCAAGGGGCTGAGACATGCAGGTTTACCCAGGAACAGTGCCCCGACCCCGGGCGAGCTGGAGGGCGCCCGTGGGCATGGGGAAACCCAGCCAAGGGGCTGAGACATGCAGGTTTACCCAGGAACAGTGCCCCGACCCCGGGCGAGCTGGAGGGCGCCCGTGGGCATGGGGAAACCCAGCCAAGGGGCTGAGACATTGCAGGCTTACCCAGGAACAGTGCCCCGACCCCGGGCGAGCTGGAGGGCGCCCGTGGGCATGGGGAAACCCAGCCAAGGGGCTGAGACATGCAGGTTTACCCAGGAACAGTGCCCCGACCCCGGGCGAGCTGGAGGGCGCCCGTGGGCATGGGGAAACCCAGCCAAGGGGCTGAGACATGCAGGTTTACCCAGGAACAGTGCCCCGACCCCGGGCGAGCACTGTTGGCTCTGGTGCGGCGAGGGGGGTTCCAGGGGCACCAGTGACACAGTTGATTGAGCGAGAATTCGCGTGGCTAGTGTCAACGCTCACCGGAGTACTTGGTGAGACCCAGGCCCCCATCCCGCCAAGCCATGCCCGACGGGAGACCCCTTTTCCGGGATGTCACGCGCCTGGGGGTGCCTGTCTGGGGCTGACTGTCTCTGACCTGCCATCTGGAATTCGGGGAAGGCGTAGAAATGTGGACTTAGGTTTTGGCGGCTTTGCGTTTGAACGACCCAGGGGGGTCAATGGCTTGGCTGGCTGCCCACAAAAGTGTCCCGATCCCGGCCAGCACCATTGTCATTGGGGGCATGGGGGTCCCGCCCCAACCAAGCGGTTCAGACATTGAAGTCAGGCCCAAAGACAGTGCCCCGATCCCGGCCAGCGCCGCTGGCATTGGGGGGTAGGGATCCCGCCCCAAACAAGCGGGTCAGACATTAAAGGCTTGCCCCGAGATAGTGCCCCGATCCCGGCCAGCGCCGCTGGCATTGGGGGGTGGGGGTCCCGCCCCAAACAAGCGGTTCAGACATTAAAGGCTTGCCCACAAAAGTGTCCCGATCCAGGCCAGCGCCGTTGGCCTTGGAGGGTGGGGGTCCCGCCCCAACCAAGCGGTTCAGACATTTAAGTCTTGCCCAAAGACAGTGCCCCGAACCCGGCCAGTGCTGTTGGCCTTGGCCTTGGCCTTGGCCTTGGCCTTGGCCGGGGCGAACGTCCGACACTGGAAGAAGGCAAGCACAAAACTCCCATATTGAACGCCCCTGGAACTACGTGCCGCTGGTGCACCCCAGCCGCCTCAACAAATTGAGCACTGCGCCGGGTGGCGGTAGTGGGAAAGGCTGGTGCCCCCGAGCTATCTCTGTACCACAGTACGGGCGAGGTGATGGAGAGGGTGGTTCCCCACATCCAGATGGTTCACCAAAGGCACGTCTGCGTAGCGAGTGCCACTAGCTAAGTCAATGTTCGTGGCTTAAGTGTGGGGTGCCCGGGGTCTGCTGGTGAGCAGGTGTCAAACTAGAAGACCCTTTGGGCCCGGTGCTTGCCCCGGAAAGGGTGCGGGCCCTGGGGGACAGGGGGTGGGAGTGGTGGCCCTGGGTGTCAGGGGCTCCAGCCCCTCTGACGTGGGCCCCTGCCCCCGGAAAGGGTGTGGGCCCTGGGGGAAAGGGGCTGTCAGTGGTGGCCTTGGGAGTCAGGGGCTCCAGCCCCTGTAACCTGGGCCCCTGCCCCCGGAAAGGGTGTGGGCCCTGGGGGAAAGGGGCTGTCAGTGGTGGCCTTGGGAGTCAGGGGCTCCAGCCCCTGTAACCTGGGCCCCGGCCCCCGGACAGGGTGTGGGCCCTTGCCCCCGGACAGGGTGTGGGTCCTGGGGGAAAGGGGCTGTCAGTGGTGGCCTTGGGAGTCAGGGGCTCCAGCCCCTGTAACCTGGGCCCCTGCCCCCGGAAAGGGTGTGGGCCCTGGGGGAAAGGGGCTGTCAGTGGTGGCCTTGGGAGTCAGGGGCTCCAGCCCCTGTAACCTGGGCCCTTGCCCCCGGACAGGGTGTGGGCCCTGGGGGAAAGGGGCTGTCAGTGGTGGCCTTGGGAGTCAGGGGCTCCAGCCCCTCTGACGTGGGCCCCTGCCCCCGGAAAGGGTGTGGGCCCTGGGGGAAAGGGGCTGTCAGTGGTGGCCTTGGGAGTCAGGGGCTCCAGCCCCTGTAACCTGGGCCCCGGCCCCCGGCCCCCGGACAGGGTGTGGGCCCTTGCCCCCGGACAGGGTGTGGGCCCTGGGGGAAAGGGGCTGTCAGTGGTGGCCTTGGGAGTCAGGGGCTCCAGCCCCTCTGACGTGGGCCCCTGCCCCCGGAAAGGGTGTGGGCCCTGGGGGAAAGGGGCTGTCAGTGGTGGCCTTGGGAGTCAGGGGCTCCAGCCCCTGTAACCTGGGCCCCGGCCCCCGGACAGGGTGTGGGCCCTTGCCCCCGGACAGGGTGTGGGTCCTGGGGGAAAGGGGCTGTCAGTGGTGGCCTTGGGAGTCAGGGGCTCCAGCCCCTCTGACGTGGGCCCCTGCCCCCGGAAAGGGTGTGGGCCCTGGGGGAAAGGGGCTGTCAGTGGTGGCCTTGGGAGTCAGGGGCTCCAGCCCCTGTAACCTGGGCCCCTGCCCCCGGACAGGGTGTGGGCCCTGGGGGAAAGGGGCTGTCAGTGGTGGCCTTGGGAGTCAGGGGCTCCAGCCCCTCTGACGTGGGCCCCTGCCCCCGGAAAGGGTGTAGGCCCTGGGGGAAAGGGGCTGTCAGTGGTGGCCTTGGGAGTCAGGGGCTCCAGCCCCTGTAACCTGGGCCCCGGCCCCCGGACAGGGTGTGGGCCCTTGCCCCCGGACAGGGTGTGGGCCCTGGGGGAAAGGGGCTGTCAGTGGTGGCCTTGGGAGTCAGGGGCTCCAGCCCCTCTGACGTGGGCCCCTGCCCCCGGAAAGGGTGTGGGCCCTGGGGGAAAGGGGCTGTCAGTGGTGGCCTTGGGAGTCAGGGGCTCCAGCCCCTGTAACCTGGGCCCCGGCCCCCGGACAGGGTGTGGGCCCTTGCCCCCGGACAGGGTGTGGGCCCTGGGGGAAAGGGGCTGTCAGTGGTGGCCTTGGGAGTCAGGGGCTCCAGCCCCTCTGACGTGGGCCCCTGCCCCCGGAAAGGGTGTGGGCCCTGGGGGAAAGGGGGTGGGAGCGGTGGCCCTGGGTGTCAGCATCAGCATTTGGGATGATGGTAGGTCTTTCCAGCAAGCTTTTGAAACCAAAGTCCATTTGGGGCCATGATGAAGATGGTTGGTCTCGGGAACGGCCGGTGGCAAGGGCTTGGCGACGCTCACCGGGGTACTTTATGAGACCCAGGCCCCAGCCCGCCAAGCCATGCCCGAAGGGAGACCCCTTTTTCGGGACGTCCCGCGCCTGGAGGTGCCTGTCCGGCGCCGATTGTCTCTGACCTCCCATCGAGAATTCGGCGACGGCGAAGAAATGTGGACTTAGGTTCTGACGGTTGGGCAGCTTTGAGAAAGTTGGACTTAGGTTTTGACCGTTTCGCGCCTGCACCAAGCACGCTGATCGATAGGAGCTTGTTTTGACGCCCCATGGGTTAGGCCCCTGCCCGGCACACCTGCCCCAACATGGGTGGGTCGGCCTCTATGGGTGTGGTTGGTTCCTCCCTGCCTCGGGCGTGCTGTGAGGGAGGCGTGGGGGGGTGTCCCTCCGCACACAACCCCCCCCTTTCCCGCCTCTATCTGTGGGAGGAAAAAAAACTCAAATGGCCCGTCTGGTTTTGACCAAGAGCATGTCCGGCGCTCTGCCCGCCAGCCCGCCCGCCTGACCCCCTGTGCTTTGTCCCCCCCCTGCTGATTCTCAGTCCGCGCCGCCCTCGCCCTGGAACAAGGGCTGGGGGTGGTAGGTGGGCTCGGTAGAGTCTCCAGCGTGGTGTGTCGAGCCCAGGGGCCGTGTGGGGTACGGGCTGGTGCTGGCTCCAGCCCCTGTGTGTGTGCGTGACCAGTGCTGCGTCTCCTGCCCGTCCGCAAGCACGCCCACCCCTTCGGGTTTATCCTTGCCGGCCCTCGGCGGTCTCCCCTGCCCCACCTGACCCCCCCTACCCCTCTCCCCCGGAGGTGTGTGGGGGTGGCTGGTGGAGGCGGAGGGTGGCCGCTAGTAGTCTCTGGCGAGGTGAAACAAGCCGGGGTCAGTGGTGTCCGGGCTTACGGTCTGGCCCCTCCTTTTTGATGGTTGCGGTTCATGATGCGGTGAGCCCCGGAAAAGGTGCGTGTTCGATGGGGTTCTACGACACTGCTTTGAAAGTGGGAAAAAGCCATGTATAAAGCCCCCGCGGCTGGTGCAGTCCAAGCTGCCCAAAACGTTGCGTGTTCGGCCGGGCTCATGCCATCCCTTTGTGGGGGCAGAAAAGGGAACTATAAAAAGGCTTATTCAAAAAGCCCCCCGCGGGCTGGCGCAGTCCAAGCTGCCCAAAACTGTGCGTGTTTGGCCGGGCTCATGCCATCCCTTTGTGGGGGCAGAGAAGGGAACGATAAAAAGCTTTATGCAAAAAAGCCCCCTGCGGGCTGGCGCAGTACAAGCTGCCCAAAACGGTGCGTGTTCGGCGGGGCTCATGCCCATCCCTTTGTGTGGGAAAAGGGGAATAAATCAAAAAGCAGCGAAAGTCCCCGCTGCTGGCACGGTGAGGCTGCCTGAAATGGTGCGTTGTTCCTGGGACAAAAATCCACCAAAAGTCGTAACAACTGCTTCCATACAAGTTGGATCAAAGGGATCTCGTAGGTATCGGTCCTTCCCCTTTAAGAGGGGGAGGGGGAACCAGCGTCGCTGACGCGGAAGCGGACGCTTCGTCCGCCATCTTTTAAACCGCTCCACGCGGCATGTGGGTCTCTCTCCCTCCAGCCTTGGTCTTGGACGGTCATGGCCGAATGTGCGCTCTGCTTCAACGTCTACAGCCGCCTCTCGCCGCACCTGTCTGCGGTTCACAAGGTGTCGAACGCGGACGAGAAGAAGCTTTTGCTGGCGCTCGCCGCTGGGCGCGTGGACATGCGGAAGACGGCGTGCCCGGTGCCCGGCTGCCGGAGGACGCCGGCCCGCCTAGACAGACACCTGAAGCAGCACGCCGAGCTCTCCGTCTCGGCCAGGAAGGAGGCTATGGGCCGAGCGAGGCGTCGGAAAGTGGCTCGAGAGTTGCGGTGGTTGCGGTCCACTCAACCGACAGTACCCGTGGTGTCTCGGCTGGCGTCGTCCTCCGAGGAGGAACGGGAACCAGACGGCCCGGAAGCCGAGCGTCCCTGCGCCGACCCCCGCTGCAGGCTCGCAACGGAGCGCATACAGGCCCAGCTCTCAGAGCTCCGCAAGCAGGTGGACAAGGTGAGGTCCGCCCAGCTCCAATTCGCCCGCCGCTATCGAGAGTTGAGGAGGGGGGAAGAGGGGAGGAAGAGCAGGCGGGCAAGGTCGTGTCCTGCCCCGCCGGCACCATCCCCCGACCCCGCCCCCGGGCGAGGGCCGGCCCCCGGGCGAGGGGCGGCCCGAGGTCTCCGGGCGGCCTCCGGGCCTGTGGAAGCCTACGATCCAACAAAGTACCCGTACCCGGACCACGCCCGCGCCTTGAGTTGAGTATGGTTATGGCACTTCTCTGTTGGGCTGGTGGTGGGTGTATGTCGTCTAGGCTGACTTTTGACTTTCGCCCCCGTTCTGCAGACTTGCTTTTGGCAGAGTTCGAGGGTTTCCAATTGGGGAGCGAGCCCACCGCCCGTCTGTGGAATAACGTGGCCTCCAAACTGGCGAGGGTCAAGGCCTTCCTAGGCTTCATGGCGACAGGCCACGCGGACCCAGAAACCTTGTCCTTCCTCAACCAACCGGCGCGCATCCGAGCCTGGTCTGCCCTGCTAGGCCAAACGGGCATGGCCGAGCCCACGAGGCAGCACTACCTGAAGAACGTGGCGCAGTTCCTGGATTATCTCTCCGAAACCCCGCCGGCCTCCTGCCGCCTCTCCAGTACCACCCTGGTGCTGATTCGCAGGGAGCTTCGAGCTCTCATTCGCGGCATACGCCGCCGCGTCGTGGTACACGAGGTTAGGACCAAGCAGGCCAAAGAAGGCAGACTCATCTCCAAAGCCACCCTGCTACGCTGTCATCGGACGGCTGGGAGAAAAATACCTGCCCTTCTAGGTGAGTGTTTGGTCCCCGCCGGTCTGCGTTTCCACCAGTGGCGGTGGAAACGCTGACCTTCTCTCCGTTCTTCCCTCTTCTGCTCCAGGGCACCAACGGCTCTCGGTCAAACCGAGCCACGTCAGCGTACCCACCCCTTAACCCCCGAATGGGGGTTAAGGGGTGGGTACGCTGACGTGGCTCGGTGCCCCAAGGCAAAAAGATAATGTCTGCTCCGGGGCGCCAGCGGCTCTCGGTCAAACCGAGCCACGTCAGCGTACCCACCCCTTAACCCCCGAATGGGGGTTAAGGGGTGGGTACGCTGACGTGGCTCGGTGCCCCAAGGCAAAAAGATAATGTCTGCTCCGGGGCGCCAGCGGCTCTCGGCCAAACCGAGCCACGTCAGCGTACCCACCCCTTAACCCCCGAATGGGGGTTAAGGGGTGGGTACGCTGATGTGGCTCGGTTTGACCGAGAGCCGCTGGCGCCCCGGAGCAGACATTATCTTTTTGCCTTGGGGCACCAGCGGCTATCGCTAAGTTTAAACCGTTGGTGGTGTAACATGGTTTGTTGGAAAAGTCTAACGCCTAACTTCCCTCCGTCAGACGGCCTCGAGTCCAGCCCAGACACCAGGCAGCAGTGGCGCTTCTACGGCTACCTGACCGGCTACCTGACCTGCATCACGGGCCATCGCTGTGGGGTCTTCCAGAACCTGACCATCCAGGAGGTCCAAGAGGCTTCCAGAAGCCCGGACGAGTCCGCCTATGTCATAAACGTGAGTGGAACGTTGCATGTGGGGGCCACCAGGGGTAGGGCTCACTTATCTTCTCTGTTTTTCCCAGATCACCACGCATAAGACAAACCGAGCCTTCGGCGCGGCTCAGCTGTCTCTCAACAAGGAAGAATACAGCTGGTTCAGGAGGTTCTTGCAGCTGCGGGCTAGCCTCCCCGGGGGGAGCCAGGCCTCCTATTTTTTTTTTACTTCCAGATCCAGTCCCTGTCGAACCCTGAACAAATATTTTCAATCTGCATGGACCAGCATGGGGCTTCCCGGCAAGCCCACCTTCACTGACGTCCGAACTGCCATCGCGACCCACGTGAGTATCTATGCCAGTGCCCCCCCGCTGACCCCCATGACTGCCAGCGGCTTTGACCACAAAAAGTCTCTGTCTGTCTCTGACGCAGGCAAAGAATTCACATTCTTCCGAGGATCGCAGGAAGGTGGCCCAATTCATGTGCCACGATACCTCAACCTCAGACAAGTTCTACGCGCTTCACCTAGGCCCTCTCCAAGCACGTGAGCACCGCAGACTCTTCGAGAGGGCCTTGGTGGAGGAGGAGGAGGAGGAGGAGGAGGAGGAGGAGGAGGAGGAGGCAGCGGGCAGAGAACGCCACTCAAGGAAGGGGCGCCAGAGGGCAGAGAGTCCCGGGTCACCCATGGTAAATCAGTTCCTTTTTGGCATGGACCTCAACAGAGGGACGTGTGGTGTTAGGTAACTGGCCTTTTCTCTTTTTCAGGAGGGAACTAGCAGGAGGACGCTGCCATGGCCGCCTTCGAAGGGGAAACGCCCCCTCGAAGCAACAGAAGACTCTGAATCTTCCTAAATAAAAATTGAACAATAAAGGTCATATGGTGTTCAGTGTCTTTATCTGTGATTGATAAAAAATAGCTTCGAATGGGACAAATGATCCCTATCTCCTCTGTTAGAAGTGTCGCGTGGGACGCCCGCGTCCAGGTTCAGCCTTTGCTAAGTCCCAATTGGGACAAATGATCCCTGTCTCCTCTGGTAAAAGTGTCGCGTGGGACACCCGCGTCCAGGTTCAGCCTTGGTTGAAAGCCCATCGGGACAAATGATCCCTTTTTAAACACAAAGTGGTGCCAGGCTGGACGAGACTGTCCAGGTCTGCGCCGGCGTTGAATGGCCATATGGCCCATGGTCCAACTCTGGGTATTTGCAGGTGTCTCCCGGGACGGCTCGGTCCTTTGGGCTGCATAAAGAGGTCGGATGAGGGCTGCCCAAAAGCGGGGGTTAACTTCTGTGAGGAAGGGCAGAGGGTTGCTAAACAATTATTGAGAGATTTCAGCTGCTGTCTGGGCTTTCACTGCCTTTCTACACCTCCCTTTTATCATCTGTTTAATACTTTTTCCTTGAGTCATTTCATTTTATTACACATAACTTAACTAATTGGATTTGTTTTCTTTGCATATATGGATTGCTTTGGTTGTTACCAACATCTGGGAAAAATTTTAAGTGAACGGCACCTTTACAAATATTTCTGAGAAAAATGGTGACGTGTTCAATACTTATTTCCCCCGCTGTAAATAAACATATAAAAAACTAATGCAGCGTTAAAAATTTTTTTATTCTAAATGAAAATATATTTATGATTAAGCAAAAGTTTTGTTTCATACTGTACAATTTTTTGTTTTATTCTATTCTGATAGTTTACTTTATTAATGTCATTTAGATCTTTTTTCTACAACTCCCTCCCCCCCCCCCCAAAAAATACAAATGTATATAATAAAATGGCTTTTAAAATGTTAATAATATTCTTTTTTAAAAGTGCTATTTTTTTAAACACATTTTTTTAGACAACACACACAATACCAATTTTTTTAACTTTAGAATTGTTAAAAAAAATTATATTTTGTGGAATAATCCTGATTAAAGTGGAATAAAATCTCTAAATGCCATTATTTTTAAGAAATCAAATAATATTCAGAGATTTACAGTATAAAATAAATGTTAACACTACACCTAATAAATCCAGGAAATAAATCCACACCTAATAAATCTGCAGAAAGTTTTTTAAGGGATCTTTTATTTATTTATTTTTATTCCTGTTCTTTTATTATCCGCTGGACTCACTTGACTATGTATGTGATCTCTCTCCTCTCTCAGCATCTCTCCATCTCTCAAAGCACTGCCGATCTCCCCTTTCAGCCTCTCAATGGTCTGTTCCAGCATCTGCAGATGATTGACAGCTGTTTCCTGGGAAACCAGAGAACTCTGCTGCAGTCTGGAATGTTCCATCTTCAGCGTCTCCCTTCAAAACACAATTCGCTTTGTTAAACCTGACATCCCATATCACAGTTTCCAGCTCCAAATACTCTGTCAGATGCTAAAAGTGAACAACAAACGGCATTAATAAACACTCACAGTAATACTATTATTATGCTGCAATGCTTTTGAAAATCATGATTGTGGCGGCACGGTGGCTCAGTGGTTAGCACTGTCGCCTCACAGCAAGAAGGTCGCTGGTTCGAGTTCTGGCTGGGCCAGTTGGCATTTTTGTGTGGAGTTTGCATGTTCTCCCTGTGTGTGGGTTTCCTCCGGGTGCTCCAACTTCCTCCACAGTCCAAACACATGTGGTATAGGTGAATTGGATAAACTAAATTGGCCGTAAGTGGTTCATTCCGCTGTGGTGACCCCGGATTAATAAAGGGACTAAGCCAAAAAGAGAATGAATGAAAGAAATTGGGACGTAATGTATGAGTGTGAATGAGTGTGTATGGGTGTTTCCCAGAACTGGATTGCAGATGGAAGGGCACCCGCTGTGTAAAACATATGCTGGATTAGTTGGCAGTTCATTCTGCTGTGGTGACCCCTGAATAGAGGGAATAAGCCGAAGAAAAATGAATGATTAAATTAAAATATAAATGATCGACCATGATACCTTATAGCATGGATATACAGTTTATATCCATGCTTGATCTTTTATAAATCATTAAAATATTGGCAATTGTGATGATTTTGTATTAGATTCACCGCAGGAAATTTTTATTCTACATAGCATTACAACAAAATTGATTTACAGCAATTGTTTAATAGTTTGTCTGTGTAGTTTTGTGTATTGTTTTTAAGGATGAGCAACATGTTTCCATCTGCATAATCTACAGGTAGAATGAACTTTAGCCCCAAATCCTGCTTGAAACCGTGTTTGATATCATCAACACGTGTTGTAGGAAGTGTTTGTCTCTAGCCTGCTGTGGGTCGTGAACCTCCAGCTGTGTGTGATCTGCAGTAATGAAGGTGTGTGTAACTCACAGCTCTTTCTGCAGGGCGAGTTTCTCTGATATGGTTCTCTGTAGTTCAGCCTGGATGTTCCTCCTGGCTGTGTCTAAAAGCAGATCCTGCTCCTTGAGGTGTTTAGACACACGATCCCGCTCTGCCTAAACAATGAGGAAAAATGAAAAACTGTGTCATTGATCAACTTTGTTCAATGCAAACTGGCATTTTTACTCTTTACTCAGTCATACCTGACAATAAGGTTTCACTAGTTAAAGGAGATCTATTATACTCCTTTTGACTAAATGTAAAATAAGTCTCTTGATGACCCTAGAGTGTGTATGTGAAGTTTCATCTCAAAATACCACACAAATAATGTTTATAACTCTTTGAATCTGACCCTATAAGGCTTCGATCCATTTTGGTGACTGTCACTTTAAATTCTAATGAGATTGTGCTCTTTTCAAAAGAGGGCGGAGCTACAAATGCCTACATGTTAGCATAGTGGCAGATTAAAAACAAGACTAACGTCGTATGCTAATGAGAGAGAGATGTTCACTAATGAGCGGGGTTTTCTCCCTCTGATGACATACAAGAGGAGAATGTTGATCAATGTGTTTCTGCAGACTGTTTTCATCAAGTGTGATTATGCAAATAAAAAAGTAGAAATAATTACTTTACTATTAGCAGCTGGTTATATTCACAGATTTTTGCCACACAACTGTGTTTAAACCCCTTATAAAAGTGATTTTTGCATAATAGGTCCACTTAAATATATTTACTAACATATACAGAACTCATACAGAACAATACTTGAACAGCAATCATTAATCATCGTTCAACATACACTAATGCATTAGTAATATTGCAATGTTGTGCTTGTTTACATCAGTTAATGCACTAAGTTAACATGAACTAACAATAAACAACGGTATTAGATTACCTTACATTAGCAAAGATGAATAAATACTGTAATAAATAAATAGTTTGTTCATGTTGGTAAAATACATGAATATTAACTAATACAACCTTATTGTAAAGTGTTATCCTTTATTACTCTTAATTATATTAATTATTATCTTTTGCTTTCATATTTTATACACTGAACTACTGTTGACTTAATGAATAATTCCTCCACAATCTGGTAATTCAGTTGTTTCAGGTTAGATAAAAAGATTTGGCAATATGAATATGCAAATGCGCAATGTGCAGTAGGTAGCACTGTCACCTCACAGCAAGAAGGTTGCTTGTTCGTGCATCGGCTGGGTCAGTTGGCATTTCTGTGTGGAGTTTGCATGTTCTCCTTGTGTTCGAGTGGGTTTTTTCCGGGTGCTCCGGTTTACCCCACAGTCCAAAGACATGCTGTACAGGTGAATTGGGTAAGCTAAATAGTCCGTAGTGTATGTGTGTGAATGAGAATGTATGGGTGTTTCCCAGTGATGAGCTGCAGCTGGAAGGGCATCCGCTGAGTAAAACATATGCTGGAAAACATATGAGGATAAGTTGGCGGTTCATTCCGCTGTGGCGACCCTTGATTAATAAAGGGACTAAGCCGAAAAGAAAACGAATGAATGAATAATTAGAATACTGTACCTTGATGTTGTTCTGGTATTCAGTCTGTAGTTTGGCGTTTTCCTGTGTTAATGAGTGAAGTGCAGAGCTCAGTTCTGAACACTGAACCTCCAACTTATTGTTTAAAACCTGAGAAAAAGTTTTTTAAACTTTATTTAGAACACGTACAAACATTTTCACACCAAAAAGGAACATTTCTCAATGAAAACTTGTTTTTTGACAAAGCTGGTTGTGTGGACACAGCAGGTCAAAAACAAATGTTAATAGTGATTTTGCTATAAAAACATTTCAGCCAATTTTCAATTATTTGAGTGAGTTTAGCAAACAAATCATGTCTATGATGCATTTTATTTGCCTTTAAAGCTTCAGTGTTATAATCATCAATCTTTTATTACTCATTCTTGTGTTTTAAATCAGAAACTGTGTTTGCCATGAATGAAAGTAAACAAAAAATAAATGTGTTGTCACTTTTTATCAATTTTTATTAAGCACTTTAACACAATAACTAGTATTACTAAAGCAAAAATTCCACTTTTTAATATAATAATACTCAATAATAATTTAAATATTGTAACTTTTTGTAACAGAAAACAAGCAAAGAATCCCACTTATACTGTACTATAATTTCCACTTTAAAGCACTGCAAACAGAAAATAACATGGTGTTCATAGTTTTTCCTAGTCTTTGACAAGAAAAATCTTGAATTATTCAGCAAAAAGAAAAAAAAACGAATAAATTATTTTGATGAAATTGAATAATGATAACAGCTGCAAAGAAAACAATCATCAGTTCCTGGTTCCCTCCTAATCTCCTGTCAGTTCAGCAATGGTAATACTATTTTATAGACATTGTTCGACTAGAACACTCCACTGCCTTAATTAACAGAGCAAAGATTTCAACAATCCTTCATTGGAACCAAATGCATGACAGTTTGATCTCCCTTATCAAAACTGACAGAAATGATTAAGATGTCTCAGGATATAGGTGACAACAAACTATCTCTTCTTTCTGTTTGATCTGTTTTACAATAATCTTAGTAATCTTTTTTTTCATTTATGTACTTCTCTGACATTATGTATATAGTTTTTATTTCTCTTGTATATTTATTTACACATTTCTGTATGCATACATGCATATATTCATATATTTGTGTTTGTTTGTGTACATATATATCATTTGCATTTTTAAATTTTTGTTTCACATTGCAACCATCCTATTCACCTTATTCTCTGCGTATGAGCGGGCACAGCCATTTGAATCTTTTTGGCTCGAAACGTCCAGTCTCATTCACTTTCCATTAATT